>NW_010273668.1:21097-37264 GCF_000690775.1 Eurypyga helias
TCTGAAGCCTGGGGAGGATCCCATGCTGGAGCAGGGATGCCTGAAGGAGGCCGTGACTCAGTGGGAAGCCCACACTGCAGCAGGTTCCTGGCAGGAGCTGTGTCCCCATGGAGAGAGGAGCCCAGGCTGGAGCAGGTTTGCTGGCAGGGCTTGTGATCCCAAGGGGAACCAGGCTGGAGCAGGTTGCTCCTGAAGGATGGCACCCAGTCGGGGGGACCCATGCTGGAGCAGTTTGTGAAGAACTGTAGCCCATGAGAAGGACCCACATTGGAGAAGTTCATGGAGGACTGTCTCCTGTGGGAGGGACCCCGTGCTGGAGCAGGGGAAAAGTCCTCTCTCAGCAGCAGAGACAATGTGTGATGAACTGACCGCAATCCCCTTTCCCCGACCCGCTGCACCACTCGGTGGGAGAAGATAGAGAAAAGTGGGAGTGAATTTGAGCCTGGGAAGAAGGGAGGGGTGGGGGGAAGGTGTTTTAAGATTTGGTTTTAGTTCTCTTTTTGTTCTGGTTTTGATTGATGAGAAATTAAACTAATTTTTTGTCCATGCTGAGTCTGTTTTGCCCATGATGATAACTGGTGAATGATCTCTCTGTCTTTATCTCAAGCTGTGAGCCTTTCATTGTATTTTCTGTCCCCTGTCCAGCTCAGGAGGGGAGTGATAGAGCAGCTTGGAGGGCACCTGGGCTCCAGCCAGCATCAACCCACCACACGTCATGCTCCTGGTTAGGGAAAACTGCACAGTAATGTCCCTGAGTGTTTCAAAGGGAAGCAGGTTTCTTGTCCTGAAAATTTAATAGCCTGTTGTCTTCTCTAGTAATGTGTGTGCACCCTTCTACAATGTGCACCCTTCTACACGGAGGTTTTTTTCTCTCCTTATTCCATTCCTAAAATTAAAATGAATCTCTTCATTTGATTGAAGCTAAATCTCACAAGAGCTGTGACTTGAGAAAGAAGATAATAAGATGTTAAAGAAAGAGCTTATCTCTTGCTTGCTTTGCAATAATGCCCAGCAGTACAAAAAGTCTGGATGCTGTTATACTATAGACTAATTCAAAATGTAGTAAGAGGTATTTCCTACCCCAAGGACATTCACACTGTAAGGAAACTTGAAGCTTCAGAGCAAAAAAGCAAGGTGTAAGTTTGAAGAACAAGGCAACAGGGGAACAGTGGGTGGCTCTTGTCTGTTAAGAAAGGCACTGCTTTTCCTCACAACCCTCCAAGTTACTCTTAAGGTTAACTCATGTCTTCTAGTGCATGTGGATGAAGGCTTTGAGCTGAGGGATGATGACAGCCAGGACCAGCTTACTTCATGGACTAATGCAGGAGAGAGCTTTCTACCCATAAGGAGTAGCTTGGAGGGTAGCCCAGCAGAGAGCAGTGCTGGAGAAGCCCCGAGCCTGACCAGTGGGGTGGGGTGAGCAGGACCAGGACACAGGGACCTAGGGCCACCAAGACGACTAACAAGAGGTATCAGTGTGTAACGGGAAAGGGCAGCAGTGGAGGACATCGAAGGGGGATTGGAGAGAGCAGAATAACAAGCAAGCATGAAAGGAGCAATGGGTGAGGAAGCTGGAGCAGAGAGAAGGCAGAGGGGATGAAAGTTCAGCCTCCTTGATGATGACAGAGTTTTTGAGAATTGAACTAAAAGCTTCCCTTTTGAGGAAAGTCTTGTGTCTGGAGAGCTCATGGGACCAGTAAAGATTTACGCTGTGTGTCAGTGTCGGCTTCCAGACTGAATGTACGCAGGAAATGTCCATACTTGCTTACTGATATGAGTGAAAATTAAATGCAACAGAAGTGAAACATATCATTTCCAAGGTATTTTCATACTTTACAAACTCAGAGGTTTAGAAGGTTTATTTTAAAAGGCAGCAATAAGCAAAATGTGAAATATTTCTAAGGAAACACCTGTGTTGAATAAAACCAGTAACATACCAGACATAACATGGGTGGTAGAACAAATGTTTATTTTTCCACATGAAATCATTAGGTTTTTAGCTAAAATTGTTTCATTAAAAAAGATAAGCCTACATTTCTTGAAAATGTGTTGTTGTCCCGCTACTCCTGATACAACGCTGTTTAAAAAAAAAAGAGGTTTTTACAACTTCCAGTAAACCACATCTGGATTTTTAACCTCATTGAATTTTTTATTGTGCTTCTATATCAAACTGTATTGTAATGGAATTGTTATTTATCTCCAAATTTATCTAGTTCCTCCTTTGTAAACAGTCTTATATTTAAAGAGGTCTTTAATTACATTCCTCTACTAGCTGACCACTACAAAAATTGAAATCCTCACCACAAATCTGTAAAAATGTTTCCACTTGCATTGGGAGACAAAAATAGAATAATTCCATGTCTTTTTGGACGGATGCCTAGCTGAAACTATGTAGGGTTTGACTGACAAGAGGATGTAGTCTTTGCTGAGAGCACTTTCTTTAAGGTCCTTTTTAGTCTTCAGGAACATTTAAGTAGATGAATGGAGGATTTATGCTAGTTTCCCTTAATTTTTGTTAACTTTGCCTGATTTTTTGCAACTTTTGTATTCTGCAAGAGAATCTTTTCAGCTCATCGGACTTCCTGAATACATAATCACGAGCTGGTAAGTAGCAACTTGGGGAGTTTTGATTTGAAATGGCACTCTATTCTTTTGTGTACAGCTGCAGTAGAAGAATAAAACCCCTTTGTGTGGCTAAGCAGAAGTGGAATTATTTAAATGCTCCGTATTCGGCAGGGTTCTAACTGTAAAGCATGGTCTTTCAGTGGTGAATAAACATAGTTAACACACAGCTCAGCCTGCGAATGCAGTGGAGAGACTTTACTTGAGTAAGTTCAGAATTATTTCTCATCCGAGTGAGCTCTCCCCACTGTGCTGCACGGCACGTTATCCGTTTCCTGGGGAGCGTGGATGGGAGCTTACAGAGCACAGCAGGTAATTGGCTGCTTCAGCTGAAAAGCAGAAAAAGTGTGTATGTTGGTATATAGAGAAGGAAAATGAGAACAATTGGTAATTATTATTGGGTGATCGTATTTGTCCAGAGTCTTTTGAGCTGCCTGGGAGATTAAATCCATACTGACACTCCATAAGGGCAACGAGTGTGTTAAATGTGGTGTTTAGGCGGTTGAGCAACTTTTTCTGTCACTGTATTTTGGACTGGAACTTTGTGCTTTGAATGTGAAAAAGGTGGTGAATGTGTGTGTGATGACACAGTTTTTCAGAATGCTTTCTTCTGCTGTTCAAGACTCGTGTTTCTGTTTCTTAGTGCATATTTTTGTATCGTTACTTTACTTTGAACCACACCTTCATCTTATGTGAATGGTCCTATTTCTGAAGTAAGTGGAAAGTGGACATAGCTCAGCCCAGAGGCCCTGATTTCTGGGTTTCTAAAACTTGCTTACACTCATGCAAATATTTCCTCTTGGAAAGGGAAAGCTATTACTGGGTTTGATAGTTTTTGTCAGTTGCAGATGTGGCAGTTTCTACAGACAGGCTGAAAAAAGCTGTAATGGTATATCTATGCTTTTGTTTAAAGTGGTTTACATCCAGATGGGGTGTGGAAGCGTGTTGGCAGCGTAAAGACAATTGTACCAGGTTCCTCCTAATATAGGGCCATTTTCATTAAGACCTTTTTATTCGCTGCTTTTTCTTTCCCTCTTCTCTTTAACTAAATGAAGCATGATGTCAAGGCTGATAGATGCTGTAATAACATAAAATCTATTTTATTTTTAATAATATAAATACATCAGGTAAAAATAGCCATATCTGGGGTTTCATATTTTAAAGATTTATGTGTACAGGTAAATGTGTATGACGAGTCTCACTGGATTTGGTTGACACAGGAGTATAGTATTCACTTAAAAAATCTTTGCAGTTTCATGTCGCAGGACTCCAGTCCTCAAACAGTTGGTTTTAATTTGTTTGCTGAAAATCTCACCAAGAAACTTGTACACTGTGTTGGAGGTTGAAATTGTGCTGCACCTGTAGGAGGAGACAAAAATGAAATATTTTATGGATTTGGGAGGTCTACATTCATGTGTGTAGGGAGGATATTTGGAAAAATGAAAAACTTATACATTTTTAACACTTTACTGTCCTTACTAGTTTGTTTCCTCCTCTTTGATAAAGAGGAAATCAAAATGTTTCTTTGCTTCTTTTATACACTCTTGCACTATTTGTGGTCGCTTTAAATCTCTGTCAGTGTCATATGAGGTAAGATGTGTAATAAAGCATTAAGGGAAATGGGGTTAAGACATGCAACGTCTAATAAGGTATATTAGTATTTATTGGCAGTCATCCTTTGGCCTATGTAAATTTTTTTTCCACAGGGCACTGACATTGCTCTTGCTCTTTTTACAACCATCACTCTGTGTGCAGTTGTAGTTTTACCTCATTCACCTTTTCTCATTTTTGATTTTTTTTCAATACCAAATACTTAATGTGTTATTTTTGGCAGCAAGATCTGGTGATGAAAGAGGAAATAAAATGGGCTGGAAGCAAGTTGCTGGAGAGACATGCACAGGATGGCATAGCCATGGAAAGCTCTTTTTCTTTGGAGGAGTTGCATACCAGTCTTCATACTGACTTTATGAACACGGGAGGAAGCGTGTATTTTTCTTGGGCCTAGAAAGCAAATGTGGTCTCAATGTGCAAGGTTTACTACCAGTGTAATCAGCTAGAGTAGCGTGAGCAACCATGTGCCAACTTTCTTTTGCCTCCTGTGTACCTGGCCCAATTAACTGCATTCTTCATTCTTCAGTCATCTCCCCAGGTGGCTATCTGGCCTTAATGGGCCATAAAATGGGTCGCACTGGTCCATATGGAAATGCCTTGTGGTGTCAGAGGTCTCATAGCCCTTCAGAGGGATCCTTCAGTGTCAGAGGTGGCAGTGCTGTTTAAAAGGAAATTCAAAGGATGAGTACCTGTGGTCTCTTCCTGATTGCTGGAAGAGTCTCTTTGAGTAACACAGGTCATCAGATGAAAGCTAGATTGGTTTGGGAGAGCTGCACAGAGGACACAACCCAGTAAACTTCTCTTGGACACAAAGGGAAAACTTCAGCTGGGATTAGCTGTCCTTATCTCTTAAGCGAGATTTCTTCTTTGCTTCTCTCTCCCTTCCTCCCTCTCAAGTAGTGATTAGCCATAAATTTTCTAATTGGACTTCTAAGCAGATTGTGCTTAGTTGCAAGTCAAGTGGCTCAGCTGTTTCCCTGCTATACCCCCAGTGTTTTCTGGACTTTGACTCTCTGTCTGGAGACACGTATGGGGTGGGAGGTAGGAGGGAGCAGACTGTCTGGTGAAAGACACTCTGCAGATGTCAGAGTCCAAAAAAAAAAGCCCTGGGAATGCCTGAAATTCTGCAGGCAAAGCTCTGCAGGGAGGGAAAGCACCTCATGTTGGGAACCCAGCAGAAGGAAAGCGATCCACAGGTTGTGGGTAGGCTCATACTTGAACATGCATAGAAAACATTTTAGCAGGCTTGTGACCTTTAAAAGAGATTAGAGCTAGTTATTAGTTCATTTCTACCTCAGCATGTTAATTTGAGTAGGCGCTCTGTGTTGAGTGTGAATAGTGTGCAAGTGGCTTCTTCAGTATTTCACAGTAATTGTGTAGAGCCAAGCATTTGATTACATGTACATTTCATTCCTTGGGGTCTTCCATGGAGATATGCTGAAGCTCAGGATGTTGTCCAGAGCATCAGGAGTAAAACTGGAGTAGATCAGATAAGAAGATCTGTGACTCTACAAAACTTCATGGCTAAGTTCAACTTCTCAGATTCTGTCTTTCTGATGTGCCTACTTCTGAGTGTGCCTTTGACATCCAGGCACTACTGAATTGATCTTTTTGCATAATAAAGGGGTGTTGCCAAACCAAAAAACTAGCAGTCCGGCAAAACAACTCAAATCTACTAGGAGTGGTTTGAAGGAGGACTGAGAATCAGAAACTTGGATTTCTGACTCTTATTTTGCTGGGGCGGTCATGGCAGATGAGGAAAATACACCTGCTCTGTGTCACACTCACTCATCTAGCAAATTGAGAACATTTTGTGCAAGTAAACCCACCCAGCTGTTCTGTCAGATGGGAAAAACCTGCGGCACAGAAATGGTTGGGAACTATTCCTGTGTGAGCTACCATAGGGACACAGGGCCACTGGTGCGATATCTGATGGCCTAAATGGGCATCATTTCCCCCGTGAATGCAGAGGAACCAGTTAATAATGCATTTCAGTTCCTTATCTGTGTGTTTAAGAGGAAAAGGGTCACATACCACTCTGTATGCACATGCCTAGCTCTGAAAAGTGACCAAAATATTCAATAGACAGAATTACTTGCCTGATGCATTTAATGAATGAAAATATTGTTCTCAATCATGCTTGGTTTTTGATCTTTGTCCCCAGTTAGACCAAGTGACAACCATCTGGTTTCTGTGGTCCTGATTGTGCTCTCACATGCAGCCACACAAGTATTTGCAGTACCAGAATGCCAGCTCATCAAAATTACAATGGATCAGAGCTACTGAGGAAAGGTTTTGGTCAGACCTAACAGACACCAGTGGAAAGCTCCTTCTAGAGAAATGATGCTGTTTTTATAGGCTCACATCCCCGGGCTGTGTACCCTGGCAGAGTCCTGATGTAGCCAGTGGGGCATGTTAATTTGTTTCTGGCCAGGTTAAGCCCTCATCATTTCAAGTAAGTGATATCTACATGAGGGAAGAATGAAATCTGTGACCCTGTAACATACAAATGTGCCTGGAGAGTGCTGAGATTAAAACCAGAGGTGCTAGTACCTGTCAGATTTAATTTAGCAACTTCTCCCTGCAAGTCCAAATGCACCTCTGTGACTTCGTTGTTAGGGAAACCTGCAATGCCCAGACGGTGATGGGTCACTAATAGCCAGAAACAGCTCACTCTGGTGCTTTCCTGGTTCTTGGCCAGGAAGGGGTTAAAACCAGTGCTGGAAAGGACCTGAAATATTGAGTAAGGGATTTCCAGATGGCGCTTTGCTGGCTGAGGTTGGGCTTAGTGCTTTCAGCTGCTCTTCTGTACTCTTCATGTTTGGAAGGTGTAACAAATGTACTGGTCGTGGGGGTTCCTGAGGCATGGCTCACCCCAAAGGAAATTGGTATTTGCCCAGCTGAAGCATCCACACGTGAGGTGGGCAAGAGCCATCCTGAGTCGCCCTCGCCAGGCTGCTGAGCCACCCAGTTCAGATGCTTGTGCACCAGCAGCCATCTCCTCGATGTGACTACCTGTGTTAGCAGGGACGCAGATATGGTACCCTTCTTGGTGCAGTGGAGTCAGGGTTAGGAAAAATATGTTTCTTTATTTTCACTGCTGTAATTTCAACAGAGAAAACATCAAAAGGAGCAAAAAATCAGACTGTATGGGCAGCATGGGCTCCATCTCCCCTTAAGGGTGTGCAACAGCAAACCGGTGCATATCGCCTGAGGCAGGACTTCCTACTCTGCCAGGGCTCAAATCCCCATTTCTTCCTGGAGCCATGCACCAGACCTACACCCTCTCTCGCCAGCTCTGGATGCAAACTTCCTTCTCCAGCTTTTGCTCTAGGGCAGCAGCTGCCAACGTCCTGGTGCTGCAGGGAAGCCGTGGCCTGGGCTGGACCCAGGGAGGCAAAAGCAGGAGTGCTGAACAAACCTTGGTGAAACCTGATCGTCTCTTGGCTAAACTCTTCACTCTCTGGGGTGTTGAAGGTCTGTCGTGAGCAGCCAGACAACTCGTACAGCTCCCTCCAGCCTGCTGTGTGTGCCTGCCAGGGACATACCCACTGAGACAGTACTGCTGTGCTTGTATTGTTCACTTTTTAAAGGTGGATCATCCCATGTTAATTATCCTTCTCACAGAAGTCAAAAGTGATATATGATTCATAAGTAAGGATAGTACATGTGTTTCCTTCGATACTGCGTAAGTCAGGCAGTGACATGGCACAAACTGCATTCAAGGAGCCCTTACTGCAGGTGAGAGCTGCACCGGCGTCATCCCTGCAGCACACAGCGCTGGTGACAGGTCTGAAAAACTTAATTTCAAAAAGTGTCTTAGAGGCATTTCTTGAGAACAGACCATTTTGCAAGTGCTATATTTCCAATCAGCGAGGGCCACATGAGGAACAGCTTTTTTGTTAGCTAATTTCTGTCCTTAAGAGGAAGCTGCTTCCTTCCTCTCTTCATTTAATTCCTTTGCTACTTTGACCTTCACCTGTGTGACTAGCTCGTTGAAATCCTCTCGGGAGGATCAGTGTCAGCTCTAATAAGCCAGCTGTCACTTTACACCAAACAGAAAGTAAACGTTTCATTTGTTAAATGAGCCAGGAGAATACTTTGCCTTTTTCTACCATCCTCAATTTTCTTGTAGGGGAAAGTGTTTTACTTTTATGTGACTAAAAGTACACAAGGTGGATTTGAAGCCACAGATTTAAGTGTCTTGAATGAAGACTTTTCTTTATGCAAGACTTTATTTATCAGTTTTGGTGAAATAAGATCGGTGTTACAGCAGAGGGACTGGTCGCAATGCATTTTCTTGTGTTTCCATTAAGAAGAAAAGGGATACACTGTGTAAGGAATGCACTGGGAATGTCTTTTCTTTAGCAAGCTGCACAGGAAGGCGCAGGGAAAGTGAGATTATTACACGGACATCTCAGCTGCTGATGCAGGGCACAGCACTGCTTCTTGTTGGGATTTTCACCATTGACTTGGTTACGAGCAACACAGCTTTTCTCTGTTGTGGCTTCTGTTGTGTTCAGTTATTGGTCCTCTTCCACTGCCGTTTTGTGCTGACAAGCACAACCTGTGCTCCTCTACTAGCTTCTACAGGTGGGTTAGTTTTACACTAGTAAGCTTGGAAAGTATTTGAGAGTGGGTGATGAGGGGAGTGGGTGTGGGGTTTTTTTGTGCCTTTCACACAAAAGCTGGTGTCTGGGGTTTGAATTCAGCTCTGTTGGAGCTCTGTTTTAAAGTGATGTTTGACAAATGTGAAATCAGTGCACACCACTGAGCAGTTGCCTTTGTGGAGAGCAATTCAAGAGAGGAAAAGAAGGTGGGAACTTCAGTGTGCAAGAGGAAGATCATGGCTTTTTTCTATGAGCCTGGAGGTTGTGTAAGTATGGTTACTTCTTGGTTTCTCCTTTTTTTTAAGCTGAAATACCTATGTGTGGAGCTGGAATAGGTGCCAAAGTTGGTTGTAAGCCCCTTGTGCACCTTCGTTCTCTGATTCTGCAGTGAAACTGTGGGAAACAAGCCTCTCTTCTGATGCAAAGTGAGCCCTTTCACAGTGCTCTTGGGGGCACTGGCTGCTCAGCTCTCAGGGCACCTGAGACTCTTCTTGCTCCATATCATTTGGAGGCACCGCCACAGAGGTGCAGCAATACCCCGTGGGCTTTCCCCTCCCCATGGGCAAGCTCCTGTGAGCTCTCTAAGCTTCTCCAGGGTCAGTGCTGTACTGCAGGAGTCTTTGCTAACAGAGACTAAAGGACAGCAAGCTGTTTAATGCATGCTACTGGAGGCTGCTCTGGTTTTACCCTGGAGATTAGCCTTTCACCCCACTGGCCACAGAAACGGGGAGGGTAGTTTGTCTCTTGTTTCTCTGGGCATTTAGTTTGTCCTTGTCTCACAAACTGTGTAGGCTGGAGACTCAGGGCCAAAATCCCTCTTTATTAGCAACCTAATTTATGCTCTAAACTAAGTGTTTGCAGTAACTGAAATATCTATGAAAATGATTTAAAGATATTTAAATCTAGTTAAGTCTACAATATACACTCCATCAATCTGACTGAGCTTTGAAACTGCATGTGTATGACAGATATATGTCTATTTTCTATGCGAGTATCTGTCAACGTGTCAAGAAATGCCTTGAAAACCTCTGATTCAGAAGCCTGTGCTTGGCCCTGCTCTGCACTGAGCATCCCTAATGGCAAAGAAGTGGTTTGGGTTGTGTTGGTGCAGTTCTCTAGATTTTGTGTTGAAGTTTTTCTTGGATGGATGTGTTTCCTAAGGCTCTAACTTGTGTAGATTGGTGCATCTGATATTTAGTCCTCATGAAACTTCTACCCTCCAGAAAAAAACATTACCCACAGAAAGGGATTATCTAACACTACCAAAGCTTCTGGCTGTGGCTGAACTGCACCCTAAGCAAAGACTTTTTCAACAATAGTTCAAGTTTGTGGCTTTTCATGTGGATAGAGCTGGAGCCCACAGGATAATTACCTGTTCAAGCCACTGCCCAGGTAGGAAGCACAGCTGGGGTAATGAGCCAAAATTATTATAAATAAAAGAAAAATGGATAGCTGCATTCTCAAGAGATCGAAGATGGGATTTATTTAAATAAAAGTGTGTATTTAAGTGTATGACTGTATAAACATACACAGAAACAGCAACAGATCATCAGCCTGTAAAGTGTGTAAGTAATAGATGTTCTTCAGCCTATATTACTTGCAAGTAAACCTAGAGGAACAAAAGAAGATTCTCTTATGGTTAGATTCCATCTTGGGAAAGAAGTCAAGTAATTTGTAGTCTTGGTGTAATTCCTTGCTGCTATATTTGGCAAATGGGCAACACATATTTCAAAAGATAGTTCAGACTTTATCTTTGATAAAACTTGGTCCATTTCACAGGCAAGAAAAAGAAGCTGTAGCATGATACAGTACATTTTACATGCAGTGAGTCTATTGCAGGATTTTGTCCTAGATAACAGATTTTACTAGTTAGAGATCTAAATCTAGATCACAAAGTGCTAAGAAGGAGAGCTATATTTTTAGTAATGCATTTATAGACACTCTATCTTGGACATTATGAAAATACCCTGGAAAAGCAGATGTAAAGCATCACCATCCTCAAATTAGGTAATTTAAAAATGTTTGCATCTTTCCTGACTGGATCATTACCTTACTCTCATAATTAAAATTAGGCTTCCTACAATCAGTTGTGAGAAAGCTTTCCTGGCCAGAAAAATACCTTTCTCTGTTCCATGTGTTAAGGATTAAGTGTCTTAGTAACTTTAAGACTTCACTTCCTTCCCTTAGCTGTGTTCCTCAGGAAAGTGATGTTGGTGGGCACTCATAGCAGTCACAAAAATATAACAGTTCTGAGTGCACTGCTGCAGAAGGATATGAAGAGAAAATTTTGCACCTCCTAAATCTATTTAACTTTGAAAGTTAAACTCTTGATGTGTGTTTGATTATGATACTACATGTGTGAAACTATGTTTGCTCTTACAAGCTGCAACTGAGGTTTTGCAGCTAGTGGTGTGGATTTGTGTTGATTCCTACTTAGAGGGTGATTTTCTATGCTTTGGAAGATGGGATAAATCTCTGAGATTTTTGTTCTGATCAACTAGATGTAGATGTGTGTTTGCTGCTCCCCCACAAAACCAGCAGACACAGATGGTCTTTAAAAAAAAAAAAAATTACAGAGTATAAAGAGTGTATAAATCTGTCTGCAGAAGGGTCAACAATGAAATAGGCCTGGGTGCTATGAACAGGTCCAAAATGGTGTAACAGTAAATTGTAGTGCTGGTAAGTGTCTTGGTGTTGAAGTGTGGCAATGTGACAAACCAGTGTCTCTGTTTTGGTGTGAACATCATGGTGATTGTTTTGTACGAATGTGAAAGCAAAGAGAGTGGTATGGTGTAATTTGCCAGGACTACGCTGAAGCCCTTTGCCAACCTGTTAGTGTTTCTCGTTCATATTGAAGTACAAAAATGGCAAGACCGTTTGGTCATAGTTGCGAATGTGCCACCACTACATTTTGTTTTAAAGAAAAATAGGACAAATACGCAAAATAGGGAGGGTAGAGATGTCTCTCAAATTGATAATTTAAGTTTTGAAGGCTTCTGGATCCTCCGTGCCTTCTTCATCATGATGGGTGGGAGTCTAACCACCATCTTAATTTTGGTGCTGATCAGAGCATGATAAGGATCTAGATTGGATTCAAAGAAGATTGACAGAAACACACTCATCATCACATTGCAGACAATCTACACAGCTCAATTCCTTGTCCAAACTAAAGCTGGATAGATGCGCTCTGGGTGCTAAAAGTCATGTACTTTGTTACTGCACTGATAGACATAGGAGAGGAGTTTGCTTTCTTTGTAAAATGTAGCTTAATTTACTTGTTTAGGAAATTTATTTTAAAATAAACAAAAATGAAAACCAAACTCCCTGTTCTAGAAGTGGAAGGAAACACTAGGCCTTCAAATTCCTATAAATCCCTTTCTAAAAATGCTCCTACTCATAAACAGCCTAAGATAAGTGCTATTTTTTTTCTCTTTAATTGTAGCTTTTTATGGGAATAGCAGGTACCCACCCTGTAGCACTCAGGAGCATTGTCAGGGCTCATGGACTACTGCTCTGTCATTCCATCTCTGATCACATACCCCCACACACAGAAAAATGACCTTGTGACAGGATGTGAGCTGCATCATATTGTTTGATTTAAAAATATTCTTTTTCTCTTACTTTCTTGGGGGTTTCCATGGATAAACACGCTGTCTAAACAAGGTCATCATAAACCGTGAGTTTTCCTAGATCAAAGTTATTTCATAAACACCTGGTGCCAGATTTTGGAGCTATTTCCATGGAGAGGGTGCCTAAAGGACAGACAAAATAATTTGGGATTAATCAGGTCCCTTGTGCCTTGAGTTCTCCTTCATGGTTTCTGCCTTTATGATCCTGGTTGCCAGCTCTTTCCCCTGTGGGTACATCATATGAGGTAATTTCAGCTTTTCTCTTGAAACTTGCATTTTTTGGTTGCAGCTAGGGAGATTAAATGATTTGTGTCAATCTTATTTGTTTCTATTTTCAGTAGAATTTTATTTGCCATTGTCAAAACCTGAACACAAGAAGCTACCTCACAAAATAGTAAATAAAACTTTTTATAAACAAAACGCACATATTGTTTAGCACTGTGAATCTTTGTACCATTTGCCAAAGGCAGACTACAGCATAACAGGCCTTGAAAATAGAAACATTAAATTAATCATATCTATTTCTATGGAAAATAAATGAAGCAATTCTTATTGCATGAATAAATTGTTCCGTTAGAATATTGTTTTGCACCATTATTGCTTCAAGTAGC
Organism: Eurypyga helias; assembly: GCF_000690775.1. NCBI lineage: Eukaryota > Metazoa > Chordata > Aves > Eurypygiformes > Eurypygidae > Eurypyga > Eurypyga helias. The sequence goes on from NW_010273668.1 coordinate 34,181, forward strand.
ATTTATGTAATCTCCTAATGAAAGGCCTCTAACAGCCAGCACACTGGGTACGGAAAAGGCTAAAAGTTCCCAATCCCTTTCGAAAGCAAATACAGCGTGTCAGAGTGGAGAGGAGAAGGAGAAAAAGATTAATGAGCTAGAACTCATTTCTTTGAATAATAAGATTAGTGAACTAGCCAGGGGAGAAAAGCCTTATAAAAGGATAGTACGTAAAGAGTGTTTCACACTGACTCAAGTTTTCTTTGTTAAAGTTGTATTCAAGTTATATAGAGGTTTTTTCAATTTAAAATACTTTCTGCTCCGCCCTCCCCGCCCCCATCCCGCTAGGTACCTCTAAACTAGTATTGAGGGAATGGGCACAAGGGTAATTGGTTTGAAGAAAATGATACGGATGCGATAGGGAATAATATAGCTAAAGAGGGAATAATGCTGCTCGAAGGAGGGAACTGATCCATCACCGTGTTGTAAAAGTATTCTTTTAGCTTTCAGGTTGTATTAACTCAAGTGCTTTATTAGTTATTACATATACTATGTATAAGTAACTATTACTCTGGATTTTGGAGGAATAATGAAGTGCAACTTTATGTGCCAAATCAATCTGTTCATTACTTGTTATGGATTTGATTCCATAAACAAAGTGCCCATCAGTGGAGATGAGATCATATCTTTAAGGCCAGACAAACTCTGTAACGGCTCCAGGTCTCAGTGAAGCAATGCCTGCCTCCCTTTGACCTGGCTGCCGGCTGCTACTTTTGGAAAGAAAATGTGGAGTTAGTGCCTGTTCCTCTCTTTTTTATTTTTTTTATTTCTTCTCAGAATGTGCCAGCTGCCCAGAGAAAACACAAAGGGCACAGACCAGAGTATTTGAAGAGGGGAGACCTGTAATTTGGCTCAATCTCTGATTCACTGAGGCTGAGCTGCTTCATAATTTCCAGTTTAAAAAAAAAAACCAAAAAAAAAAAAGAAAAAAAGCCCAACCAAAAAACCCCAAACGAATAACACCAAAGTAGTATGTTTGTGACAAAGGCTTTTGATTTTTGATTACTGTGGATTTTAATTTTGCCAAACTGAGGGCAGCCTCTGTTCTGTCTTGCAGTTAAGTAAATCTGAAATTTATGATAGCTTGCAATTTTTGTGCAAACAATCGTTTTTGCATTTCAAAAGTTACCATTTCTCTGTGCTCAATGCATTATCTAAGATACCACAATTATGTGCATCTTCAGAAAGAGGAAATGCCTGTGGCACATCACATACTGTGGTGTGGTGAGTGTAGGGGAATATATTTTGGGGGTTTCTTTGGTAAATGTTCTTATGGAGCCAAATATTCATAAGCTTGAGGGGACAATTTGGTTCAAGGCACATGGGATGCCTTTCCTAGGAAGTCTTTAGATCAGCTATTCATTTTTTAGTGATTTATACATATGTGTAAGAAGGTAAATATGAGGTAAATTGTAGCAGAAATAAATTGGTGAATACCCAAGTCTCATTTAGTCATAGGCCCACATGAGAACAGGATCCTGGAGTCAAGAAGGACCAGTATCTTCTTCTAAGTAGGCAGTGGTCTCCAATACTGAGATTACCAGATGTGCAAGGAGACCACTTCCTACAGGAACTGCTAAACTAGCAGATTGGTGGTGCCAGACCTGGGAAAACAGTGCTGTGTTAGTATTTGTTTGTTCTGATTTGCTCTTTGGCTTCCTGGAATTTGTAAAGTTCAAACTCAAATATGTGGAACCTAAAAGCAAAGCAAGAATAAATCTCTATCTTACTTTTTTGTCAGGGGCTTGCTATTTATTTTTCAGGCAACCCACAGTCTGTGTATGACACACTGCAAGTGGGAAGACGGGTTTCGTCATTGTCTGAACTCTGATACAGTGGGTTCCTGATGGCTTCAGTGTTGTGGAAACTGAGGGATATTTACAGATGGATTTGGGTGTGTAAGATCTGCTGCAAAAATAGATGCAATTTTAACACAGCCTTATGTGAGAGGTGTATAAATTCTTCTGTCTTTACCAGTAAATTAACTAGGGCTGTTGAAAAGTTATGTCAATCTCCATCTTGCCAGAAGCTGAGGGGAGAACTACAGTACAGCCTTTTAAGCAGGACAACCTTCTACTCTTGCAGAGCTAATCTGTCAAGCTTATTTTTTTTTAATAGGAGACACATTTTGCATAGGTTTGATTAATGGGCTTTTATTAAAATGTAGTACAAGATCGTTATTTATTTTTTAAATGTTAACAGAGATGTAGCAATAACCATGTTCAAACACTTGGGTAGCTTGATATACTGGGGTGCTTGAAGACTTTCCTTTTTGTTCTTTCATGACAAAGCCTTTCCTGACTTTGGGACAACTAGTAAACACTTGCTTCATTCTGCATAAAGGGTGGAATCAGCTGTGTTTATTGTTGAACAATATAGTGTTGATCTGGGGAAGAAGAAACTAAAAGCAACAGGGAAATAAAATCCTGAAGCCTGGCTGTGGCCATTGTTTGTCAGCCCATCTAATATAGGAAGTCCTGTCTCCTCCTCTCAGGCACGTCCTGAACTCCAATCTTGGGTTCAGTCTGCTCTCCCATGTCTGCAATGTTTTCATGATCTATTTACATTTGTCCTGGTCTATTCTGTGGCTTTGCTTCTAGCTTGTGCAGCCTCCCCTTGCACCACTACCAAGGACCTTCTCTCCCAAAGACCACACACAGGCAGCCACCCGTGTAGGACTCTTAAGAGCTGACTTTTGGTTTTGTCTCTGTGGCAGTTTTAACAGTGTGTGCCTGTCTAATATTAATGAGGAAAAAAACAGGATGTAATTTAAAACTTTCATTTTATAATGGTTTTAATGTTGCTTTGAAAGGTGGGAGAAATTGAAATGAATCCTTGATTGGAATGAATGAAGCCTCACTGTATGTAGCTGTAGTTTTATTATAGTACTGTTGCAAAAGAGTAAAGCCCAGGCTTTAAAGTGCCACCATAAACTGTAGGCAACAGTATAATTAGATCAAATGCAAGGTATAGGTTTTGGTGTGTGGGTTTTTTTTTTTAAATGTTGCAGTATCATCATAATGTACAGGCTGGGTGGAGAGTGGA
>NW_010273669.1:0-2539 GCF_000690775.1 Eurypyga helias
TTGAAAACATGAGAACAGAGGTTAGAAAATGCACTGAACCTTAAAAGAAAGGATAAATCCAAGCAGTTTTAAGCTCTGGTGATTTTTTCTTCCACAGCATGACTTTGCACAAATCACACTGAAATTGTGGGATGAAACTGTGTTAGCAGTTAGTATACTTGACTGCCCTTCACGTTGTGCAGATGCCAAAGTTGTTCAGGGCTGGTTTTTCAAGCATGAAGGACAGTGAAAAGGAAGATTAATTTGTGTTATAACCTGACCAGTTTGTTTTAGTCATTTTAATCTATTAAAAACTGAGTACTGTAGTGCAAGTAAGCAAGAGTCAATACCTGGATTATCACTACTTACAGCAATAATATAGTGTCTACTATTTATGTAAAATCTGTCAAAGGAAGCCCAAAGCAAAGACTTTTAAAGCTGAGGTACTTAAAATGTTGAAGCTTTACCATGTTAGCTGCGTTTGAGCAACGAGATAAACATACCACGGAATGTCCTTTAAGTGAGGGTTTAATGAAAACAGTAAACTGGATTTTTTTAACTGTTACACACAGCTAGATTTCTAGAAAGGTATGATAGCCACACAGACTAAAGAAATTTATGAAAGCACCTTTCAAAACCTCCAGTGAGGAGGATTGAATATTGAAGGCCTGTGAAGGTGAAGAACAGCTTTTTCTGTGTTACTACTCAAATAACAGGAAATGCTATTTCAGTCATGCGATCTCACTTTATCCGCCTGAAATTACATCCATACCAACAGCCTCTAATGTGGGCAAAAGGTCTCTTACTACCTCAAGAGAAAATGGAGTACTGCGTCCAGCTGTGGAGCCCTCAACATCAGAAGGATATTGACCACTTGGAGCGAGTCCAGAGGAGGCCACGAAGATGCTCAGAGGGCTGGAGCACCTCTCCTATGACGAAAGGCTGCGAGAACTGGGCTTGTTCAGCCTGGAGAAGAGGAGGCTCCGAGGAGACCTCATTGCAGCTTTCCAGTATCTGAAGGGGGCCTACAAGGGTACTGGGAGAGGACTTTTTACAAGAGCCTGTAGTGATAGGACAAGGGGGTAACGGGTATAAATTGAAATCAGGGAGGTTTAGATTAGATGTCAGGAAGAAATTCTTCACAGAGAGGGTGGTGAGGCACTGGAACAGGTTGCCCAGAGAAGCTGTGGATGCCCATCCCTGGATGTCTTCAAGGCCAGGCTGGATGAGGCTTGGAGCAACCTGGTCTAGTGCAAGGTGTCCCTGCCCATGGCAGAGGGGTTGGAACTAGATGATCTTTAAAGGTCCCTTCCAACCTTAACCATTCTATGGTTCTATGATTTTATGATTTGAAACTTGTCTTGGCTACGAAGCAGAAAAGAAGAAAGGCAGACACTGAGTTTCCTCTACCTTGCATGTTTCTTCAGCCTTTTTTTTTTTTTTTGTAGCTGCTTACATGTGTGTTATGGAAAAAATTAACTCCTTCTACCGCTATGGTTCATTAGCGTTCTTCGGGAGAGCATGTTTTAATTAACGCCTGTGCAACAAATGCTTGTCATCTGACAAGTTTCATTTTCCACAGACAATTTTATATTTCCAGTAAAAAGTGGCAACATAAATTTACAAGCTTGAAGTCAAACTAATCTAACAATAAAACAAATCCTTCTTTCTTCCATTCTTTGACTGGACTTTGACTTACGACATAAGGTAAAAAAGCACAGTAATAAGATTTTCTATCTATGAATGTATGTTTGGGGAAAGCTGTAATTCAGAATTCTGCTTGCAAATATTCTGTCATAACAAAAAAAATGATAAAGATTTTTCTCAAGCAACAACTATGCTGGAAAGCATGTGAAACCAAGGCTTACAAATAGTTTGTCAAGTAGGAAAGAAAAACTCTTCATGTAACTCCCTCTAAAATATATTTATTTAACTTATTTCGGATTTAACATTCAAATATTAGATTCACAGTCAGGTAATAAAGAAAACGTGAAATTTTATTATTTCATAAACAGAATGGTTACACACAGATACAGAACAATGAAAACTGGGAAGAATCTGGTGACAGTAACAGCAGCACCAGCAGCTTGGAAAACCAGCAACCTGACTAATGTTTTTATTCCTTGTAAGGATTACCAACTATTAACTGGCTAACTCAGGGAAAGTTACAATGAAATCAACAAGTAAAAGGCGTACATAATATTATTCTAAAAGAGGGAAGCTCAGATCCTTAGTGTTACAAATTAATATATAATTCCATATATCACTTAGAGAATTGCACAAACCTGTGACTGGGGTGTTTAAGAAAGGGACAAATCAAGCCAGTTTCAAGCTTCAAAGGAAGTACTGATTTTCATAAGCAGTTTGTGTTGCTAATGGTCCTGAATTACTATCCATCATCATCGCTACATATAGAAAAATATTAGTCCTTAATGAATCTAACCCAGGTGAGCTATGAGCACACAGCACAGTGGAGCTGATGGTACGTAGTTATCGCTGATGGCTGCGCTCCTTGGTGGTTCTTAATCGCCGGGGCCAAGTTCATAGAATCATAGAATCA
>NW_010273670.1:0-31162 GCF_000690775.1 Eurypyga helias
TGACCATGGAGGATCCCGCTACGTGCCTGTCCCTGATGGCCCTTCTTCCCTCGCCTGGGTTTTGGTTAGCCAGGGGCCTTACTGCTGCTCACGAGGTTGGGGACTGTAGGGATTTCCCAAATTAAGCGTATTCCTGTGTTATACAACCCTGCTTTTCAAGCAGACCATGCCTAGCTGCAGTTTCAGGGTCCATGCCGTACAGACTGGAATGTCCAAAAGTCCTTTGTCAAGGTAACATGTTTTCTATCACAGAATCTTAAACGTTAAGAGAGAAGGAAAATAACCCCAACAACCTATGGCTTGTTCATCCGCAGCCCTTGCTGAGCGGCTCCTCGTGCGCCTGTCCCTGCTGCCCGTCAGTCGGCTGGCGTTTGGGCTCCTGGCTGTACAGAACCTGGCGCTGCGGGAGCCCGACCCACCCCTGGCAGACCGGGAGGTGATTCTTGAATGAATCAGTCATAACAGTAGTTGTGTTTCACATATTCCACACGCAGGGGCTCCTGCTGCTGTCCCTGGGAGGCTGTCCTGCACATCACTAGCTTGTTGCCTAGTTTTCTTCTTTCTTTATTAGTTACTTGTTTGATTACAGCAGCGAGTGAAGTTCCTAAGCAGTCGGGCACGAGGCGAAGAGCAGAAGATGGTCATTACCCAAAATACATTAGAGTATAAAACCTGTTACCCTTTTGGAGTTATTCTTTCATAAACAAGATGAAATAATTCTTGTCTTTCTTGGTATTTTTATATAAAAACATACCATCCTCTCCTGCAGGAGTTACTGGCTAAACGATGTTTTCAGCTCTTGCTTCTCATTTTAGATCAATCCCTTCTGTTCCCTTACAATTTTTGCTCCTCCTCTGGACTCCCACAGTTTGTCAATATCTTTTATTGTAGCCAGTGAGACACATGGAGAAACACCCACATCCCTTTTCATCTTTCTCTTGAGGAGAACTGACTCACCAAGTTCACTTTGTGTGTGAAAAATATCTCTAGTAGGAAGGATATTTTAGGATTTATAGCCTGAAAAGCTTCCTGCCTGTTTTGTGGGGTTATTTTTTAATCATGGAAGTTAAGAGGGAAGTTCTCTCTCCTCGGCCAAGCCGGAGGATATGCTGTCACCGGGGAACATACGCTAAAGGGTAACGTCGTAGCGTTGCAGAGGCCTGACTGGCTGTAAGAAATATTGCGGTGCGCCTGATTGCAGAGGTGTTCACGTTTTTCAAGGCTTGAGCGCTGCTCTCTGGTTTAAGAGGATGCTTTTATGCCTGGTCACTGCTCCAGTGATTTGTGCCGGTGCGATTGTCTCCCTCCTCCCTTCGCAGGGGAGCACAGAGCATTTAGCGTCCGTAAATCACCGGAGGAGCCGTGCAGGCCGGGAAGGCAGAGTGCACGGGCTGGTGTGTCTGAGTGCTTTCACCAGGCCCCCCGAGGCCTCTGGGAAGCATCAGGCAGCTGTGCTAACCTTGAGGCTGCGCCTTACGCAAGGGAAGGGCCAGGACTGCTCAGCAGCGCAGCCACCTTCTCAGTCATGGGAAGATGGAAAATTTCTTCTTGCCGGTGATTTTCTTTCCCCTGTTCCGGGGGTGCACAGCTTCCCACGCTGCCTTGGCATCAGGTGGAGTCACAGGCCCGTGAAGTAACATCACCCTCGTGTTCTCATACTGCAGCAAGATGTGCACTTCAGCCAGTGATGATCTAGCATCTTCCTGTCTCCTGCCTCACCCCAGGCAGCTGGGATGGGAGAAGGTGATCCTCTCTATCCTCTCCCTGCCAGCGGCTCTCCTGCACTCAGCTGAAATCGAAGAGGAGGTTGGAAAATAGCGTCAGTCCTACAAAGGTAGCTGGATCCTTTGGCTGCCTTTTCTACCGCATCCAAGAGGAAGCTTATTGTATCACCCTCGTGTCAGGCTTAGGCAGTGTCCTGCTGCGTGACAGAAGCAGGCGGATAAAATGATTGTCTTCATTTCTTGTTTCCTTGGATTGTCGCGGGTCAGCGTTCTCCTCCTTCCTCTGGGGATACAGACGGAATCTGACTGTTAGATTTGACATGCATAGGCTGGGGATTCCCAGCTCATTCCCCAAGCCTGACTTGGGGAAACCCTTTGTTTCGTTTCAGCTGAGAGGTAAACCCAGGAAAACACAGGCATTCATTACCAGTTAATTAATGGTCTGTGGTTCTCTGCGTTCCAACATCGTTCCCCTACGGAGAAAACAAGCACCTTTGTTTCCTTTCTCATGATGCATCTGGACGTTGACTCGTTAGCGTTTCGGGGTCTGGCAGAGCCGCTGAGGGCTGCACAGCTCTCACGCTGTCGTCAGGTACGAAGACTTTGTATGTCCGGAGCTGGTGGACAAGCGTCTTTGAAAGCAGACGTTATAACCCCTACCAAATAGGCCTTTTTTGGCAGTTCCAACAGAGGAGCCAAGGATTTGGTATTCCAGAGCATCAGACTCCTCTTCCTGGGGTGAGTCCCTCCGTATAAGAGTTGAAGCGTATTTATAAGCAGTGCAGAGCAGCTCCCTGCCCACATTTTAAGCATTCTGCATAAAAACAGAGGATTTTAAGTTATGCCCTGATAGACGTGATGCGGCTTCACGTAGGGACGTGCCGGAGGGGAAGCAAGGTGGTTCGGCCCACCTGGGATGCCGCGCTCACGTGGCTGGACGGAGGGGGCTGATAAGCATCCACGCGCCCCGCGGTGTTGCGTCAGGCGAGCGCATCCGTCTCCAGAGCTCGGGCAGGGCTTCGGATCACGCTTATTAACTTGTGAACGAGGGTCTCACGTGGAGGTGTGAATGTTGGAAATAAGGGGTTTGTTCACGTGGAACATAACTCCCCCTCAGTAATCCCTCTCTCCATCGGAGCTTTACTGTCTTTATTGGGAGCTTTTGGTGCAGCAACTTAGGTGAGTCTGAACCCGCTCGGAAGGTGTGCGGCAATCCAGTGTCGTTCCAAGAAATCTTTGGAGATGTTCGGAACGGCTTTAAAATGAACATGTGGAACATGGAAATGTTGGCTACGTTTTCCTGTTTATACCACATCTTTTTCCTAATTTCAGGATGTGCAACCAACCGAGTTCATTTGGTTGTGTCCTTGTCTGTGCTTGTCCTGTATTTATTAAGTAAATTACATTAACTCCAGCCAGGAACTGTATTTTTTCATCTCGGCCCGGAGAGCAGCTGAGGTGCTTGGGAGCACCGAACCGAGCACGATGACATTCGATTTGCACGAGGAGACTTGATGTTGTTCAAAGTCAGTGGTTTCATGATGCTTCCAGGGCATTCAGCAGTTGTGAGTGGTGATAAGGTTGAAGTGCCACATATGTTTTGAACAGTCGCCTGGCTCTACCGCAGCTGCGTTTTAAACTGAGCCTCCCTGGATGCCTGGAGTTAAAAAATATAGCTTGGTAGCTTAGCTAGATGACAAGATGGGATCCTGCAGTTAGTCCTCCCTGGCTGCTGCCTTCTGCTGATCCAGGGTCCCATGGAAGTCAGCAGTGGGCAGAGAGAGTCACCCCTGCGGATATTTTTTAGAAGCAAGGCATGGGACAATTTACAGAATTGCTTTACAGCTGTCTGGGGGGACTTTTTACAAGGGCCTGTAGTGACAGGACAGGGGGTAACGGGTTTAAATTGGAAGTGGGGAGGATTAGATTGGATATCAGGAAGAAGTTCTTCCCGGAGAGGGTGGGGAGGCACTGGGACAGGTTGCCCAGGGAAGCTGTGGATGCCCCATCCCTGGAAGTGTCCAAGCCCAGGCTGGATGAGGCTTGGAGCAACCTGGTCTAGTGGAAGGTGTCCCTGCCCATGGCAGGGGGGGGGACTGGGGGGGCTTTAAGGTCCCTTCCAACCCCAACCAGTCTGTGATTCTATCCTTCCGTGAGGAGGAAAACATGAGCAAACCTTGTAGGACTGCCACAGCAGGAGGACTGAGGTGCCCTGGGAAATGAGGTTTCAGAGTAGATGTTCGACAGCTGGTTTTATCTGCCTGTGGAAAAGTAAAAGGATATGTTTTAATGATGATAAAAAATAACACTTTGTGATGTAGCATGTATTTATTTCATTATGCTTCCCTTTATGATGAAAGTACAGGGATGTGTGCTGGTTTTTCCCTGTTCATCCCCTGCTCTATACTGTCTGGCTAACCAATATTTTCTGTATCTCTTTCCATTGTATTAAATTTTTGAGGAAGGCTTCTTAAATGCCAGCCCTTAGATATACAGCTACAGTGCATTGATTCTTCCCTTACAGGAAAGAAAAATCATCATGTCTGGTCATCTTGGCTGGAAAATTAGGTTAAAGCAGGAATCTTGTCTGCTGTAAATTCAGTGCTCCATCAGAGTTAAGTAGAATACATGGAGAAGATACATTTATAACAAAGAAAAGATGCTGCTAGCCTCATTATGCTGCAATCAGTACCATAAGCTCCCTCCTGGTACCCGAGGGAGCATCCTTCAGGAGCCTGGAATAGCCCAGTCAGTAGAGCATCAGTCTCTCAGTTTGAATTCCTGGTCAGGGAGACACGCTCTGGTGTTCACTACTTGCAAGAACAACGCAAGGTATAATAATAAATTTCAGTTCATCGTTCCCAGGAGAAATGCTACGGTATCTAACAAATCAGCTGGCACTCTAGAAACAAGTGTTAATGCTAAATGACTTAAACATCTGGTGTTCCAGCTCTTACTTCTACGAAACTCCCAGGGAATACAAAAATAATTCCCTACGTGGAAAGTGTGAGGGTTTTTAGCCTTTAAGGAGTTTAATGTTACAGCTAAATGGCAAGAGAGAGCGTTTCAGGCGGAGGGAAGCTGTGTGAGCTCAAATATTTTATCTTGTACTCTCATTTAGAGTATGGAAATAGCGTGTTGCTAAGTACTTGAGATTTGGCACCTGTTTTTTTGGAAAGCAGTGATTCTTGCTGGATATTTGGATGTCTCAACTTGGACACACCCTTTTCCCTGAACAGACGTACCGTGTGTGAACTCTCCTCCTTTCCTACAGTTGGCAGTGGATGTCAGATGCTTTTCTCTAGGAAATGCATGACCTTTCGTACTGTTTCTTGCTTGATTGGTAATAATGTTCTCTTTAATCACTAACCCATCGAACAGGCAAGAAGACTGGGAGTACATCATCGGATTCTGTGACCAGATCAACAAGGAACTTGAAGGGTAGGTGTCCCAAAATGCTCTCCATTTAATAAATTAAGATTCACAGTTTAAACCGTGGAAGTTTGATGATGGTACGTTTTCTTAGATATACACTGATACCGCGAGGAAGATCTGCCTAGAAAAGAAACAAGATGCTGTCAAGTGTGGTTTCTCTTCCGTGAAAGGCAGCGTGGCTTCTGCACAGACCGAGCACTAGGAAAACGGGAATTCTGAACCTGTGCCTCTAGTGTCTGTGCAGCTGCAGGGTTCTCGCCTTGCTCATCTGTAAAATGGGGTTATAACTCAGTGCCTGACGGGGCTTCACATCTTTAAAATCTCTACAAGGCTTAACTGAGGAAACCTCCTGGGTCACAACGTTCATGTGAGCTAAGGAGAAGTATTTTCTTCTGGAAAAAGGAAACTAATGCAAGAGAAGTGAAGTGATTTCCTGGGCTGGGGACTGTACTGGGAGTTGTTTGGTCCCTCCCACGGAGGAATCTGGAATTGCTGGCTCAGACAACCAGCCCTCGCTTCCTTTCATATGTGCAAGCACCCAGGCTTCCAAGGATGCCCCGAGCATTTCTTGTTCATCTTTGTACACTGATAGAAAGATAAAAAGTACTAAATGGCATTTCCTTTTAATTATGCAAAAGACATCTCATTTAAACAGCAGAATTTGTGGAAGTCTGAAAGCCCTTCAGCGTGTTCACCTGCTTTGTGTGTAATGGGGATCTGCTTCGTTTCAGGCCACAGATAGCTGTGAGACTCCTGGCTCATAAAATCCAGTCGCCACAGGAATGGGAGGCAGTCCAGGCCTTGACAGTAGGTAGTCCTTGCCCCTTCTCTTAAATGCAGTTACGTATCATTTTACATCATCTGTGCAGAGCACGGGGGGGCACAGTGTGTGTCAGTGGGGTTAGCTGGGGCAGCTGTGGGGCTGGAGGCCCTGACTCCTCGCTGCTGGGTAGGAGCGGGCAGCGTGAGGGAGCACAGGTACCTAATAAAGCATCCAGATTGCTCATTAGCAATGGAGCAGCCAGAAATAACTTGGATTCTCGCTGCTTTCGTTTGTTACCGTCAGGCAAGATTTGCGTTCATTGTCACGAGACCTAGTGGTGGGGTGACTTAGCCCCCTGTGTACCTGGCTGAGGGTGGGAGACCAGCCTGCCTCGGTGTGTCACCCCTAAAGACTGCTGCCTGCCCTGCAGAGCAGGACTGCGTGTCTCCCTGACCTGGTCCTTCAGTTCCCGTCAGCAGAACTCGCCTGCACTGCTGTTGTGGCGTTTTGGTGTTCATCTCAGCCCCTCTTTCTGTTACTTGAATGCAGGTGCTGGAAGCTTGTATGAAGAACTGTGGGAGAAGATTTCATAACGAAGTAGGGAAGTTTCGCTTTTTAAACGAGTTAATAAAAGTTGTGTCTCCCAAGGTTAGTCCCTGAGCCTTATGGCCGCCTTTACTTTTTGTTTGGCTGATGCAGAGGTTAAAACAAGAAACTTGGCAACACACCATGGAGTCCTAATCCTCACTCCGCTGCCAACTCACTGTGTAAAGAGTGCCTGGCGAAGCCCCTCAGCATTCATGACCAGTTTAACGTGGCGAGAAATAAGACACAGGCACCCCATGGCACGCTTGATGCAGCACAGTATCCCCAAATTCTTTCCCCTAAGACAGAGGGAGGAGTGGTTATCTGTCTTGCTGCAGTTTTTAAATAGCAAAATCCTGAAACCAACAGAATAGCTGCTTTTTCTCTTGCTGATGGTAATCCCAAAGCTTCTCTGCACTATTCTTTCAAATATATTAGAGGATCATTTTTCCTTTTAAGAAGGAAGGGCCTGTAGTGACAGGACAAGGGGTAACGGGTTTAAATTGAAAGTGGGGAGGTTTAGATGAGATAGCAGTAAGAAATTCTTCCCGGAGAGGGTGGAGAGGCACGGGGACAGGTTGCCCAGAGAAGCTGTGGATGCCCCATCCCTGGAAGGGTTCAAGGCCAGGCTGGATGAGGCTTGGAGCAACCTGGTCTAGTGGAAGGTGTCCCTGCCCATGGCAGGGGGGTTGGAACTAGATGAACTTTAAGGTCCCTTCCCACCCAAACCATTCTATGATTCTATGATGTATCTTAGATAATCATGGATTATACACCTTTTAGCATGTATCACTGATCTTCCATTCTCTGGGTTTGGGCTTTAATTTTTAAAAACATAAAGAATGTGGAGAATTTACATCTTTTTTTCCCCACTGTCAGTACCTGGGAGACCGAGTCTCAGAGAAGGTAAAGACCAAAGTCATTGAATTGCTGTATAGCTGGACAGTGGCATTGCCAGAAGAATCCAAAATCAAGGATGCCTACTACATGCTGAAGCGACAAGGTAGGAAGTCGGATGCTGGTTCACGCGTTCCCTCCAGGCTGTGCCCTAAGCAGGAGTGTCACAAAATGCACAGCTTCTCGTTACAGGGGGTCAGGGCAGGCTCTGAGGGGAGATAGAACAGGGGAGAAATTCCCTGAAAAGCTTCTCTGGAACTAGTTATTAAATGATTTGAACAGGTCTAATTTAAAGTGAAATAAGAGCCTCCATGTAGCCTTTTGTGTTCTTTTAACTAGATCGCTCTACAGTTGTACCTTTCGGTCAGCTGATACCAATTTCTTGTGTAGGCACAGGGCAGAAAGCTCAGCTGAGCAGCACACGAAAAAGTGGTTCCAGGAAAGCTCTTGAGGTAGAGCACAATTCCTTAGAGATTTGACAGTGGAATAAGCAGGGAGCTTAGCTCTTTCAAGTCTGTTCATCACCCCATTTTGCTCTGCTTTCCTGCTCAGCTCATTTATACAGACAAGTGTCACGCACAAAGCTGGGTTGTCTGGGACTTCACTTCGTGGTCCAACAGCTGAAGCCAAGGACAAAGAGTAGAGAGCTGTTGATTATACCGAGCTCTTGGAGGAGCAGTATGGAGGTGGCAGCATGTTTGCTGGGGTTTTGGCCTTAAGAAAACCTCATTTTGCTCTGCTTTCCTGCTCAGCTCATTTATACAGACAAGTGTCACGCACAAAGCTGGGTTGTCTGGGACTTCACTTCGTGGTCCAACAGCTGAAGCCAAGGACAAAGAGTAGAGAGCTGTTGATTATACCGAGCTCTTGGAGGAGCAGTATGGAGGTGGCAGCATGTTTGCTGGGGTTTTGGCCTTAAGAAAACCTTGTCCAGCTAGCGTGCTCAGTGACTTGGGTCCCGTATTGTTCATTAGAACACTGTGCTGGTATCAGTGGACAGACTGACTGCGTGCTCGCGTTGACGGCAGCCTCTGAACGACTGGCTGCACTGCCTGGTGTGACTGCATGCGCAAACCCGCGTGGGTTCCCCTTCTGCTTTCAGGGATCGTTATGTTTGATCCTGTGATTCCTGCAGACAGAACCCTGATTCCTTCTCCACCGCCTCGTCCCAAAAACCCCGTGTTTGATGATGAGGAGAAATCCAAGGTACAGTGAACACTTCTAATCGCCAGTGAAAAGTGATAACTCAATGCACATTTAAAATAAGGAAGTATACTAATTTGGCTTTTATTTTTGGGGTAGTGGTGTGTACTGCTTTGTCCACCTTGCTTGTCCACCTGCCCAACCCGAAGTTCCAGTTAAGGCCTCGTATGTGTTCCCGTTATGAGGTTATTCCTGGTTAATGTGCCATCCTGCCGTAGTACTAGAAGGCAGAGAATGTTTCACACACAGGACCAAAAACCATGTTATGGGAGGAATAATTATCTAGTGTCAGAAGTCCCTGAGATTTCACAGTATGTCCTATGTAGAAGCAAGAATGCAGCAACTCACATAAAATAAATCACTCCTGCTAAACTGTGAAAGCAGTGTAAGCTTTGTAACAGTGGGCTGTACCTCTTTTCCCCTGAATTGTTCTCTTAGATTCCTTTCCCTCCTTCCCAAAGGGTCTTTATTTGTTTCCTGAATATCCTCTTCTCATCTTGCAGCTTCTCGCCAAACTACTGAAAAGCAAAAACCCAGATGATTTACAAGAGGCCAACAAACTTATAAAATCCATGGTAAAAGAGGTAAGAAATCCCTGTAGGATTGGTCCCGCTCAGCAGTCTGCTTTCCAGGTTTTAAGCAATTTGACATCAAAATGATGGAGAGCTTTAGGATCAGGTGGATGGCAGACCTGGGTTTTCCAGGCTCCGGGATCATTCCGTCAGTATGTTCCTTAGTTAAATCCTGGGAGTGAATTAGACTCAGCATCAGCAGCATCCAGGTTTTTACTGCTTTTTAAAACCTCTGACAGTTCTAACTTGCATCTAGTCCCCATGGTTACCGGCGTACGGGGGGTGCCGGCTGATGACTTAGGGCTCCGTGCGAGATGAATGTGTTGTAATTTTGACTCTGGCTCGCAACTGGGAGATGTTTGTGTCACAAAAATGTCGACATCGGTGTCCGTGGACAGGGCAAGAAGGGTCCTTTGTTGTAATTAGCTACATTCTCATCACTCAAGATGGTATTTCATGTCAGGGTTTGGTGGGAGCGTCGCTGTACCACCCCTGGATACTGGGGACTGAGTCATTGGACCGGATCTGCTCGCACGCAGGTTTTATGGGAACACCTTCCTGTTTGCAGACCCAGGATGCATCCGCCCATGGCAGTCAGTAGAAACCCTGGAGTCCCGGAAATGACTCACTGTGTTTCTGGCAAAGAAAAAAAAAAAGGGATAGCTTCTAGACTGCAGAGGATGGATACGTTACTGCAGTGTTTCCATTCCAGCTTTTGCTGTCCCCAGGGCACACTCTCCTACATCTTTAGCTGGAACCTCAAATCAGAGATGGGTGAATGCTTTCTACCACAGAGTGCTTGTTGTTCCTAGTGAATGCTTTGCTTCAAACACATCTTTTTTGTAACATAGCACCAAGTGAGCCCCCAAAAGACAATCTTCTGAAAAGGTCAGAAAGGAACTTTTAGGAACTTTTCTATTTTTAGTGTTATATTTAGACATTAAAGTCTATTTAATCAGACTTTTTGGAAATACAGGGGTTTCTGTCGTTTCATAACGGAGGTGAAAAGATGATAAAATAGACAAAGCTTGACATGACTGGAGAGTTTTGGGTTTGGTATTTTCCTAGCTTAACCTTCAACAGACATTACCTGACACGATTTACAGACAATACCTGCTGTCGCGATACTGTGAGCCTTTACAGGGAAACTCACTTTTGATGTCCGTGTTTTACGCTCCGAAGGACGAGGCTCGGATTCAAAAAGTGACCAAGCGCATGCACACGCTGGAGGAAGTCAATAACAACGTGAAGCTGCTGAACGAGATGCTGGTTCATTACAGCAGAGAGGACTCATCAGAGGCTGACCGGGAGCTCATGAAGGTGGGTCGGAGCTGCTCCTTCTTCCCAGACATCCTGCGGTCAGTCCTTTCCTCTTACAGACTGGAGTTTTGTAGAGAGTTACAAGAAGTGCAGTAAAATGGAGAGCAACGGTGAGAAACAAGAGCAGTTCAAGCAGGATTCTGCTCTTCCTTGGGCTTTATGTATTTCCTGTAATGTGAGGAACGAGCGTCTCTCTTGGGCTAGAGCTGGTCGTAAGTGCTGACGTGAGGGAGCAGTGAGAGATGTTGAAAATGCAGATTGTGTTCAGGCTCCCAGGCTGACATAATGCTCCTCAGCTCTGTTAACAGGGCGGGGACAGGCGCTCTTGGTTGTGCAGCCAGAGGAGCCCGTTCAGCTGAGGGAGGCTGGGGAGTCGTTCTGCTGTTGCTGACCGTGGCTCCTGGCTGATGAAACCTAATCTCTCTTCCTAGGAGCTCTATGAAAGGTGCGAAACCAAAAGACGGACATTATTCAAGCTGGCCAGTGAGACAGAGGATAATGACAGCAGTTTGGGTAAACGAAGCTACGCTTCTCCTGTCTTAATTGCTTTTGTGGCCTGTGCCTGTGCAAGGGGTCAAAAATCGGAAGCGCGAACGCGCTTTGCTTTGAGCAAGCGGATAAAAGACAAGCTCCTTGCCTCTTGGTGCTTATTGTTCCAGTTCAGGCAAGGACTGACAGTAGAGTCGGCACTTAGGGAGGCTGGGGGTGATGATGGGGGGCAGCTGCTGCTTTGGAAGGGGAAGGGAGTTGCTGCAGGGAGCAAAGACTCCGACTCATTTTTTCATTGTTACCGGAATGTGCATGGACCTGGAAATGTCAGGGTGCTGCTTAGAGAGAAGATAGCAAAGACAGAGAGTAATGTGGCTCATAGCCAGGTGGTTACGGGCTTTTTTTCTTGCTGATAATGTAGTTGATAACTGAGTATTCTCAGCACAAGTGGGAAAGGTGGTGCTGAAGTCTTGGAGGTGGTTTTTGTCTCTCTTGCATGTAGGGGATATTCTGCAGGCCAGTGACAATTTATCCCGGGTGATAAACTCCTACAAAAAGATAATAGAGGGGCAAGTCATCAATGGTGAAGTGGATCTCCCTGTGATGCCTGTAGTGGAAGGTGAGTTCCGGGGAAGCCAACTGTTTAATTTTCAAGTCTGCAATTCTGAGTCTTTTGGACGGGGCTTCCCATTAATTGTGGTAAAATAGGCTTATTGATGGTTCTCGTGGCCAGCAGTTTGTGAATCGGGGTGGGGGGGGACGACAAGGCAGCTCGTAAGCAGTGGAGAGACTAGGCTGGACATGAGCAAGAGTGCTGCGTTTTCCACTGTGCATTCCATGGTACTGAAACCTTCGGTAACATCAGTAGCAAACCTGAATCTGGACTGGTTTTGTGGCTGGAAGTTCTCCTACATTTTCCTCTCCGCATTTGTCCTGTTTCTTAACGGTGACGTGTAAGAAGGGTATGATTTTATTAAAAGGACAGTAGTAGGAGAGTGGGAGCCAGGCCAGGGGTCCTGACTCTGCCAGCAATTCCATCTGTGAATTTAGGCCAGTTGCCTCAGTTTCACCATTAAAAGCTCTGGATGTGTGTGTGGCAGATTGACCGTTTGGAAGTCACTTACACATTCCTGCATGGAGAACAGTAGAGGAATATGCATAATCCTGCCTGACAGTGTCCTACTGGGACAAGACTGTCCTAAATACGAGGGAATTCTAGATCCAGGCTGTATTTTCCATAGCTCTCTAGCAGCCTTTGTTTACTGTAATTCTGCAGGATCTCCCAAAGCCTCAGCTGAGCTCACAGGATTTTGGAAAGACTATGAATTATGCTACAGGAAGTGCTGGGTAAAGAGCAGAGGTTGGAGCAGATGTGGCTTTCCAGATAGAAATTTCCAAAGGGTCTGGGTTGATTTCAGTAGCTTGTGGGCAGCAAATGGTCGGGGGGGAAGCACGTGGCCTTTCTCTGTTACGAAGAGCCGTAAGCCATGATCAGATGAGGATCCCTGTTACCTAAACCATCTCCCTGCTGATTTCTCTGTACGTTGGGTTTGCTCTGAGCCTTTTGCCTTCTCTCCTAGTAGCACTCTTCTCCTGTCCGCTGCAGGGAGTAACTCCACGAGTAATCTCAACACCCTCATTGACCTTGCTGGATTGGACGTCACCAGCACCCCGCCACCTCCAGTGCCAGCCCCCACGGTAGCTCCAGCCGAAATCCCCATTCTCCCGCCTCCTCCCCAGACGCTCACGCAGTTGCGGAGCGGTTCCTGTAGCCAAGCGGAAGCCGCAGCCGCTCCGCAAAGCAGCACGGCCAGCTCCCTCTCCTTGCTGGATGAGGAGCTTCTGTGTTTAGGTAAGACACCGAGGGGCCCAGGAAAGGGCTACTCAATCCCTGCCTAACAAAGAGCGTTTTCTTTCTTCAGCGTGAGTGTGAGGGCTGGCTGCGCCCGTGGCGTGCCAAAAAGAAGCATGAGATGCCTTTGGTTTCTAGAAAAGTCCAGGGGACGCTCCCATGCATCTTATTGGATATAAGGCCTGGTCAGTGAGTCAGTGTGAGCAGCTCTGGTCTCCCCAGAGCAGGCCACAAGTGACATGGGTGTAATTGCAGCCTGATCCCTGTGGGTGCTAGGGCGTGCAGGCTGCGGTTTGGTACAGATTTCACCCCGACTCTGTGGCTGTGCTAAAGAGAGAGGTGCCTTAGAGGGGTTGTGTGCAGGAGCCTGCAGAGCCAGGCAGACACAACGGAAGACCCTGCAAATCCGGAAGGGTTAGGAGAGCTGCGTGCAGGGCGTGACTGTGAGCTGCTGGTGCTCTCAGTCTCTTTTCCTTACCATAGACTTGCAGCCCATTTCTGTCTGTCATCAGGTTGTTGGGCTCGGGCAGAACTGAATTGAGTAGTGTGATGGTACCAAAACCGCTGCCAGGGGATGGCACCTAACTCAGTTTCTCCCTCCAGTCACCTACTTGTTATTTTTCCTTTCAGGCCTGAACGACCCAGCTCCTGCCGCCGTGAAGGAGACAGCAGAAAACAGCCAATGGAGCATGTTTGAGGTACAGAGGAGGGTCTGGGGGGATGGGCAGGGAGGGGCTGTCAGAAGGGCTCTTGGGACACACGCTGTCACCTCGGAGAAATGTGAGATCGCACATACAGGCAGAGGGGCTGCTGTTTAGGGGAAGCCTGGCTTAGCCCTAAGATCTGGGCGAGCTGTGTCTGACCAGAGTAGATATCCCCAAAGCTGGCTTTCTCAGTTTCCCATCTGTCCCCCATGATGTTAGCACTTCCTTTGCTTAAATTACAGATCAGATGTAGTCCTGACATAGGCCACAGACTTTGCTGCTTGCCACCCAGCACCTGTTTTTGCGGTAAATCTCTCTCCCTCTGTAACAGTGCCATCTCTGCCACAGGGGGGAGCAGCGAGTTAGAGCATCTACTTGTCCTCTCTTTCAGAATGACCAGTTGGACCTGGATTTCTTTAATCCGAAGATGGTGACTGTTGCTTGCAACCCTGCAGGAAACCCTCTTCTCCATCACGCATCACAGACCACGTGTGGAACGTCAGTGCCCTCTGCTTTCACAGCCTCTCAGACCGCTCCCAGCATCCCAGCACCACACTCCGCACCGTTTGTATTCTCTGCTGGACCGGCCGCCCCTGCAGGGCCTCCTAAGGCTATTCCAGCTGCTCCTGCATACTTCAGCTCACCTGTGGGGAGCAATATGGCACATAAGATGGATGCACTGGGACAACTCCTAGAAGATGCCAAAGGGTAACTACAGCTCCTGGACTTTGCTTTGTCTCCGCAGTTAGGAGCCAGCCTTGCGGCAGCGTCAGATTCAGAGGCAGACTATCACCTCTGTGGGTTGGTACAAGCATGTGATTGGGATTTTCCTTCTCAAAGGGTTTCAGTTTACAAACTGATATGAGGGTCCCGTCTCCAGGATGGAAAGGCAGGCACTGCTAGGTAGAGCACAACAGCTGTGCTGTTCCCTGATACAGATGTGCGGTGTGAGGTTGAACAGGCTGCTGCCTTGACCCGCCTTAGCCTGACCCACCTTTGCCAAGGTGGGACTCTGCTTTCTTCTTGGCTTAGAGAAGTGATGCCTGCGGATCGTGGAGTCTAACCTGGCTCCAGGCCAGCGCTTTGTCCTTGCGATCCGCTGTTATCTCGGAGTTTGTGGTGAAATGCCTGCTTCACTTCCAGCTCAATTTCCCCTGTTTTCTCTGTCTCCCTTCCAGGACTGCCACCCAAGGCATGGCGACAGCCTCAGTGTTCCCTGGGGTTACTCTGCCAGCCCCTGTCATCGCTGCCCCGTTGATAGCACCCACAGGGCTGCCAGCCACTGCCCCTGCAGCCCCTCCAGTTCCTCTCCCAAGCAGCTGCACTGCTGGCTCCGGAAGTCCTCTCTTCCAGCCAGCATCATTCCAGCAGCAAGGCAGCCCCATGAAAGCACCTGAAATTTCTTTGGCCAATGTCCACGTTCCTTTGGAATCCATTAAACCCAGTAAGTATTTCAGGTGTCTCACCTTTCTCTGAACATGCTTTACAAGCAAAGCGTGACAAAGCTTATGAAGTAGAGAGAAAGGATGGGATGTCCCAGCCGAGCAGCCAGATTGCCCAGTGTGGCTGCTGATCCTCTTCCGGAGCATAAACCTGCATTCCTCTTCCCTGCGGCAGGCAGTGCCCTCCCGGTGACAGCCTATGACAAGAACGGCTTCCGGATCCTCCTGCACTTTGCCAGGGAGTGCCCCCCAGGAAGGTCGGATGTGCTCGTGGTGGTCGTCTCGATGCTGAACACGGCACCGCTTCCCGTGAAGAACATCGTGCTGCAGGCTGCTGTGCCGAAGGTAGGGATGCGTGGCTCAGACCCACGTGAAGCCGCGTTCGAGAAGGCCTGGGTGTGAATTCAGGGACATGGGACAGCCTGGTTCTACCCTTCTATAGGCTGTGCTCTGCCCGTTCCCAAACCATAAGGGTGGTTGTCAGGCAGAAGACACTGCATAGGGTAAGTCAGGAACTGCAGGTAGTTAGTGTTCTGTTTTTCTTGCTACCGAAGATCAATCCCACCGTGTCTGTTCATCCCAGTGGCTCAGTAGCACAGTGACAGGACAGTTACATGAATAACATAGAGCCACCCTTGGGATCTTGGTGAATCAAAATTTCTAAAAGACATCCTAAATCTGACAAGATGTTCCCTTCTGGTGTTGCTGCACCTAGATAACTTTGGGTGGCCAGTTTGTGTTTTGAAAAGTGGCCCCGTCTCAGCTGCCATCTGCCTACGACTGTGAGGGCGTTCGCACTGGGACAGGAAAGTGCCGTTGGTGTTCACCTGAGCGGTGCGTGTACCCTGGGCTGACACGTCACTCTGCCTGTTCCTGGCACGCTGTGCGAGCTGGGCTGGCTCCGGGAATGTGGATTGATTTCTCCGTAGCTGGATGTGTGCTGTTCCCTCCCCAGCCTGTCGGTGCATCTTCCTTTGTCCTCAAGGTAGGAGATGATCCCTGAGGCTCCGCTTTTCTTTTTCACTCGCAGTCCATGAAAGTGAAGTTACAGCCGCCCTCTGGCACAGAGCTGTCTCCGTTCAATCCCATCCAGCCGCCTGCTGCCATCACCCAGGTCATGCTTCTGGCAAACCCTGCGAAGGTGAGACAATCCTGTCCTTGTCAGAGGGAGCCGATGGAAGTTCTGCAGGGCGTCGGGGCAGATGCAGCTGTTTATTCCTAACTTGCCATCCAGAGGCAGTCACGGCATTACAGCCTGTCGATTCGGGGCTGGGGGGGCTGCACACAGTCTCTTCCCCAGCGGCAAAGGGTTTGAGGAGGGGCCTGTACATTCCTCCCAGCGAAAGGACAACAGTCAGACAAGGCTCATTTTAAGGGCAGCGACCAGAGCTGTGCCAGGAGCTTGTCTGACTGCCTGGTGCACTCCAAGTGCCCGGCTTTGGTGACAGTTTGATTTATGTTGCATTGGCTGGTGCTGTAGAAATACTTTTGCTGTGTTGAGGCTATAACCTGACAGACCCAAAGCAACAGGCAGATGGCTGTTGCATTATTTCAGGCTGTACCTCCAGCCAGTGACACACCGTGACTAACACTTCCGAGTAGCTGGAGTTCCTTGCTGTAGTTACTCGTTTAAGCAGCCGGCTCCATAAAGCTCAAGGCTGTATGCTGAAGCAGTTTCTGATGGTTTGACAGATGTAGGTGTTACTACTTGGGAATTACAGCAAAAGGGTCTGTGAGGGGTCAGCTCCAAGGTGTGATATCCGAAAGGATAAATGTCAGAGGGTTTGGTGGGTTGTTGAAAAACTTGGTGATGTACATGGTAGGTCCCCTCACGGAAGGATTGCATCCATCTCCTGCTTACTGCTTCACTAGGAATTTTGCAGAGCAGGAACTGTTCTATCTTCCTCCACGTGCTGAGGAATTCAATTTTGAACTTGAACTATTCCAGCAGCGTTCTGCAGGCTCACTGGGGAGCGGCTGGGCGATGGGTGCTGGCCACGTACACGCTATCATCACAGGTCACTCGTGCTTTTCTCCTCCCGTTCCATGCAAAGCAATAAAGCTTCTGTGCTATAAAACCTGGAAGGTCAATAGCTCCAGTTTGCTAACCAGCTGAAGTACTCCCTGAGGTGACCTTGGCCCTGTTCCCCCTGCTATGTGCAACAGAAGTCTCGTGCTCTCTGTAGAGCCGTAAATCCAGGCTCCGTAGAAGCCTTGCGCTCTCTGTGGTGTTTGGCTCAGGAGCTGTTCTCATGTTGCTCTTGGGTTTTGTCCCTCCTGCAGGAGAAAGTGCGGCTGAGATACAGACTGACCTTCACCCTGGGAGACCAGCCCAGCACAGAGGTTGGGGAGGTGGATCAGTTTCCCCCGGTCGAGCAGTGGGGGAACCTATGACCTTAGGACACTGCCAGAGACTGTGACAGGACCAGAGAGGATCCCGCAGGACTGGAATGAATGTGACGTGGCGAGGGACACGCGCGCTATCCACTGGTGACGTTCAGCTTTGTTTACATGTCCTGACCACTCTGCTTGTAGCTTTAGTCCAGAATGTTTTGCCCCACATTGACGGGGTCCTGGGACATTTATGCCAAGCATGAACTGAGTGGCAGCCGGTGAGAGGCAGCGCTGGCTGCTTTTATCTCGACCTCTGGGTGAATCTGGTTCTATCTTCCACTCCATTAAACTTGAAGTTGTATTTTGAGGGCAGAGCTGTCAGCAGGAGGGGATTTGTTGGCTTGTTCCGGTACTGCTGTCCGGAGATACCTACAGGCCGGTGGGGTAATGATGCCACCACGAGCTTCCTCAGTGCAGAGCCCTCACACGTCGCCCTCCTCAGACTCTGACCTCCTCAGCGCCGGCCCGGACCCGCTAAGCATGTCGAGCAATAATGCTGGCTCCGTGAGGGAATGCTTGTTTTTTACACTGAACTGGCACTCAGCTCACCTTCCTTCCCCTTCCCCAGCGGCCAATGTACGCAGACCCTGCTCTGTGCTGTGCCACGCTGCTGTGTCTTTAGCTGTTTATTTATTTTACGCCGCTCGCTGCCACCTCTCGTATCCATCGTGGGCAGCCGGGGCCGAGTTCTGTAGGCACATGGTTACACTGGTTATTTTTCTGTCTCTGTTGCATTCCATAGTGTGGGGAAAAGGGGGCCGGGAAGGAGCGGTCAGTGTTGGTGGAGGACAGCACCTGACGTGCAGTGGTGTCTTCGCAGACACTGATCAGGTGAATCCAAGGGGTAAGGGGAGACGCCTCTCGCGTCCCCTTGCGCAGGGAGTGTTGTTACTGCGGTTGGATACGGCGGTGCATCGAGTACGATGGAACACGAGGTGTAAATAGTCGAGCTGTAGGGTACCGGAGCAGAACAGGCAGGCAGCGACAGGGCAGCAGGCTCCGCGGGGCTGTGACGGTGCACGTCCTGGGTCTGATGCCCGGTTGGATTCATTCCCTGTCTGAAGTGGGTAAGTGCAATTGTCTCCGCAGGGGAAAACAGTTTTGCTGGATGTGGGTGTTGTGTCCTAATGGGGCGGAAGAGCTGACCCCTCTAGCTCCAGTCTCACAGAAACTAGGTTTAAATCACCAAACCCTGATTCCAGCAGTCCTCCCCCTTCTCCCTCTCATTTCCAGTCTCAAGCAGTGCCTCGAGTAGCTTTGGGACACACCATTTCAACATCCATGGGCAGAAGCACAGGCAGGGCGGGTCCCTGGGCACTGAGCTCAGCATTTCTAGCTGCCAAGCGGCGAGTGGGAGCAGGCAGCTCGGATGCCGAGGAAGTCGGTACACGGGGGGGCCCTGCCTGTTACAGGAAGGCTCCAGAGGAGAAGGTGCTGCTGGAATTGAGGGTGGCTGTAAACCCACGACTGCAAATGCAGCCTGGAGATAGCCAGAGTTGAATTTTCTTTACTGGGTTGCAAAATAAAAATCACGAAAGCTGAAAAGCTGAGCGTATCCGAAGGCCTGAGGTCCTTCCTCTTCAGAGGAGGCACCAGGCAGTTGTAGAAGCCCTGAAGGAGGAATCAAAGCTTGGCCAAGGAACTGGCTGGCAACGCTTGATGCAAAGCTCATGAAGACCCCAGCCTGAGCTCCCTGACGTAGAAGGGTGGGCGAGCGGGATGGGCACATTTGGATCCTTAAAGCAGTTTTAAATCCATGGGCTAGGATGACACGGGCACAGAGAGAATTCTTTCTGCCTCAGAGATGTTCTTGCCAGCACTTTAGACACAGTAGGCGTGGGGCTAGTGCCTAGGCTGTGGCAGCGTGTCCCGGGGAAGCAGGTTTTGCTGCTGTGATGCCTCCACGTGCATCTCGCTGTGACCGCAAGGAAGGCAGAAGAGCACACGTGCTTTCTGCAGGATGGCTTCGCGCTCAACGTTAGCGTGCTGCCCGCGCTGTACAGCCGAAGGGAAAGGTGCTGTGGTCTTGCTGCTTGGAAATCGTAGAACGGTTTGGGTGGGAAGGGACCTTAAAGCCCACCCAGTCCCACCCCCTGCCATGGGCAGGGACACCTTCCACTAGACCAGGTTGCTCCAAGCCTCATCCAGCCTGGCCTTGGACGCTCCCAGGGATGAGGCATCTCTCTGGGAGACCTGTATGAAATGCGTTGTTAAAAGCTCTGGAAACTGAACTATGAATGTTCCTTGTCTGTAGGGTGAGGTTGCTGCTTCACCCCCGACAGCCATCGCTGTGTGTACACGTCTCAGACGCGTTTGCTCTGCTGCATGTCCAATAAACTGGTTTCCCTGCTTCGCTCTGCGGCTGAGCGCCCTTACTGGTGACCGCTCCTGCGGTGCGGTGCTGCTTCCGGGCACCCTACAGCTCAGCCCGCTGGCTCCAGGCCATTCAAATGGAGCGAAAACGGGGAAGTTGCTGTTTCTGTAAACCCCAGGGGTTTCACAGGCGGGCTTCAGCTCAGTTCTGGGTGGTGGAGGTGAAGCAACTGAAAAAGCCAAGGTACCGTTGCCGTTGAGGTTTCGTGACGCGGGGAGGGTGGCCAGACCGCGCTGGAACAAGCAACCGTCACGGTTTGAGGCAGCTCCTGACCAGTTACACGTTTTCGGTTGTGTTGATGGGAGACAAGAACCAATCCCCGAGCAATATGCAAAACAAGACATTTATTCTTAGAAAAGCAGTCAGGTTTATGTACAGTGAGCCACGGAGGATGGGTGAAAGCACCTGTCGCTGTCTTCAGGATCCTTCCAACGTGCCTTCTTTGACGATGACCCGTGCAAGATTCCGCGCGAGAGCAAGTCGCAGCATTTCCACCTTCGTAGACTCGACGTCGTCATCCTGAAAGCGAGCAGAGTTTGGGTGAGACTGCCCCACGCAGCACCGAGCCGGTGCTAGGCTCGTTTGCCAAGTTCTGGAAAGCAGGATGCCAGTCATGAAGAATCATAGAATGGTTTGGCTTGGAAGGGACCTTAAAGATCACTTATCTCCCTGTCACAGGGACCTCCTGAGAAGAGCGAACGCTACGTTTCCTACTTTTTAGGCCAAGCCTTTTCCTTTTCCGGCAGCGCAGAGGTTTGCAGGGGTAGCAAACGGCTCCCTGTTTGCGCCCGGAAAATTTCATACCTCGAGCTGTTAGATGGCAGCATCTCAGCTCTTTGTCACCCATGTGATTTGCAGTTACTTATCTTGGAAAGGCATCGCCATCCAGCCCCAAGAGAACAGCGAGGAGCGGGAGCGCTCCGTACTGCTGCACGTACTTCCGTGTCTCACGGTATTTAAGTGTTCCGGGCTCGTCTGGCTGGCCTCTAAACACACCAGCCTCTGTCACGCGGGCTCTGCCTCCTTTCTGCCCCCACGTAGGGACATGAATCTAGAGCTTGCTTTCCCCGACCCTCCCCACAGCTCATTATCCAGTGATCCTCAGGACAGGAGCTACCTGGAGTTTCTGCTTATCCGACTTCCGCACTGTCAGGTCTTCCAGGCACCGCATCAACTCGTAGGTCTGCTCTGCTGAAAATACGACCTGTGGAAATGCAAGTATTTACTGAAATGATCAAGTTTTAAGGACGTCGCAAAATCTGAGAAGATAACTGGGAGGAAGGGAACATGTTCACACTCCCACAGATCCATCCTGACCCTTTAAATCACAGGATGAGAGGATAATCTGTCTGGAGGTGACTCTCGGAGGTCCCTAGTGCCACCTCCTGCGGAAAGATGGGTCAGCTATGACCCAGAGCTGGTCAGAGCTGGTGCTCTGGGCTTTTTCCAGTCAGGATCTGTAATTGCTGGACTGGCATTTTCTTGATGGATCTTAAAGCAAAACCTGGGCTCAGAAGAAGGAGACATTAGAAAAATCCTCAAGCCAAGCACCAGCAGGAACTGGACATGGTGTATATTTAGATCAGCATGTGTGTATTCCACTGCTGTTTCCTAAAATAAGGGAACCAGGCTGAGAGTTGACTATCCGTGTGGTCCCCCTGCTAGGACACCCGGAGCCGGGCAATTCCAGAACGGTCACACACACGTCTTTCGGCAGGAAGCACAAGAGCCTGGGGGCCCAGAGGGGGCTGCTGCTTGAGACCCCTTGTCAGAAAGGAAAGAAAGGGGGTGTGGGGCTTTGCGGGGCGTGAGCAGCGTGCTCACCTCCTTCTGCTCCAGGAGGGGAAGGGCGTCCATCAGCAGGGTCATCCAGAAGGAGCACGGAGCGATGTGAGCCGTCATCAGCATCAGGAGCAGCTTGGCAGCTTCGGAGAACCGCTTCTCCCCGTAGAGCCGGTGGAATTCTCGGTACTTGCCTACACGGGGAGGAGTTGGTGAAGGGTTAAGGATGTCACAGTCTGTCAGCCTGGCTTTAGGGGGGGCCTCCATGAAGCCTGTGGTAGAACTGCCCCCACCTGAGATGAGTCTCCAAAGCAGCTGAGTCTGGGGGATTGGGAATCTCGGGCAGGAAGATAGGTTAAAATAGAAGGTGGCTGTAAAGGTAACCCAAAAGCTGTTCCTGTTCTCGGTCAGGTTTTCTGTTGGAGCCAGGCTGTTCACTAACTGACAGTCTGGTGTGGAGTGTTTGCATGGTGAGCGCCTCCCCTCCTGTTCTTGGGTTCTGCAGATGTCGTCCCTCTAAGGAAGGGACCTTAAAGCCCACCCAGTCCCACCCCCTGCCACGGGCAGGGACACCTTCCACTAGACCAGGTTGTTCCAAGCCTCATCCAGCCTGGCCTTGGACACTTCCAGGGATGGGGCATCCACAGCTTCTCTGGGCAACCTGTCCCAGTGCCTCCCCACCCTCTCCGGGAAGACAGGCAGGATTACCAATTTGGTAAGTCACAATTAGCTTCTCGGCTTAATTTAGGATAAGCTTTAAATGAAGGAAATACAGTTCCAGTTTTACAAGCCTGGACTAAATGGGAGCAGATCCAATTCAGGATCACCCTCACTGTGATGCTGGTGTCAGCCAGAAGGGAGTCAGCCAACAGCTATTCCAACTCCTACTGGATTTTGGCCCCAGGAGAGGGGATTGCTAACTGCCACAGCTCCAGAGAAAGGTGCATTTGAGCTCTATTTCCTGTCCTGGTCCATTAATCAAAGGGTGCGGAGCAGCAGCAGCCAGATGGGCAGGTCAGCACAGCCACCAGAAGGAAGCTGTGGCATGCGAAGGAAACCAGCTGGGGCCCTCGGCTGCGATTTGGCACAACTGCTGTAGTGAAAGGGTAGGAGAGATCCTGTGTTAGGCTGAGCCTGAAACTGGCACGCTGAGCCAACAAAAGGTGTGGAGATTCTGGAGAGCTTGAAGAGGTTAGTAACGTTATCGCACTGTCAGCATAACTGAAACCAGTGGTTTACTCTTCTAAGGAAGCCCCCTAAGGTCTTCCAGATGCGTTTGCCAATATTTCCAAGTCTCTAGGTAGTGATGCAGTCTGGAAAAAGGCCAAGAAAGAGGAAGCCTACGAGGGTTGGAATCCAAGACTACCCCGCTCAAAGCAGTGTGGAACAGACGCCTACTGCGAGTGCAATTGGAAATGCAGTCTCCTGCTAGCAAGCTGGCTGCAGCCCGCGTTGCCTTCGGTCGCTTGCTTTCCCCTCATCATTAACCAGGATGTGGCCAAATGGAGGAAAGGACAAATCCAACTAATTCCGTGGAGTTAACTGTGCTCTAAATAACAGACCAGGATGAAAGAGGTAGGCTCTTCTTACCAAGAAATGTTAGCCGGTCACTCAGCAGCATGGACGGCCCCAAATTATCGATGAGGTCTAAGTCAGAGAAGCATCCCCTTTCACAATAGTCCTTCAGGAATCTGGGGATAAAGTAAACCACAGAAACAACTCAGTGGGGGAACATCGTCCACGTTCACTGTGCATTTCCCAATCCCTCCCCAGAAAGCTTCACTGTACAACTCGGCTCCACCTTAATCAGCCTCCCGTGAGGGTTTCGGAAGACATCAGAACGTTTCCCAGGAGTGGCCAATGAACCGGTGTCGCGTGCGTTTAGCAGACGCTCTTTATTCTGCTGGGTTCTGTGGTAGCTCTGTTCTTTAGAAAGAGCAAGTGAAGGAAGGAGCACAGGAAGCTGAGGCTGGTGGATGCATAAATAACACTCCCAGATCACAACAAAAGCTCTATTTTTCTGCTGTGTAAAAAAGTTGATAAGCAGCAGGAAGAAAAACAATTCTAAAAGCTTTTCATCTGTTTTGTCAGCGCCTTCGTTACGCTCCTTCCCGCGCCGTGTTTCACCTTCTGTTGAAACACAATGATCCCCACTCCCTCAAAGAACAAGTGAAATAAAAACCAAGAATCAACCAAACAGCAATCTCTTCCTACTCCCTTTTTTTCACTGCTGCAGACAGAACATTGCCTGGCTGCTGACCCAGAGCGTCACTTCGAAATGATACTCAAACTATGCAAAGAGATCGGTACCTGCCCATTTCCATTCAGCTGAAATATCAGCACATGGATTGCTAGAGATTAAAAAGCATAAAGAGAGTTTATACATCGTTTTGTCTAGAATCACAGACTGGGTTGTGTTGGAAGGGCCCTTAAAGCCCCCCCAGTCCCCCCCCCTGCCATGGGCAGGGACACCTTCCACTAGACCAGGTTGCTCCAAGCCTCATCCAGCCTGGCCTTGGACGCTCCCAGGGATGGGGCATCCACAGCTTCTCTGGGCAACCTGTCCCAGTGCCTCCCCCCCCTCTCCATGAAGAACTTCTTCCTGATACCAAATCTAAACCTCCCCACTTTCAATTTAAACCCATTACCCCTTGTCCTGTCACTACAGGCCCTTGTAAAAAGTCCCCCCCAGCTTCCTTGTAGCCCCTTCAGGTACTGGAAGGTGCTATAAGGTCTCCCCAGAGCCTTCTCTTCTCCAGGCTGAACAAGCCCAACTCTCTCACCCTTTCTTCATAGGTCTAGGCCTAAGCTAAGTGTTAGCATCCTCTTCAATTTTACAACCACCTTCCCACCCCTGCAAGGCCAGATGTTGCCGCAAGTTTGTCCAAAACCAGGGGGCAGGATAAAATTTTACTCCGTTACATTTGTTGTAACTGTGGCTTGAGATTTTTTGCAGAACTGGTGGCTTAAGTGACTCCCGCTGAGTTGTCTGCAGACTGCATGGGGAACTGGACTGGTTAAAAATACTCTGCTGAAGAAGGCACAGAAGGGGATTATCCTCCCCCGAATCAGCTCCCTGGTTTGCTGTATGGTCCATCAGAGAGCCGCGTGGGAGCAGGTGAAAGGGCTGTGCATGAGGCAGAGCTATTGCAAAAGAAATGTCAAAGCGAGGTCTTGGAGGACTGGGCTGTTGGACAAAGCCAATCTGTGTCATCTCTGATTTCATGAAGTAGAAGACTGCAGAAAAGCAACAGCCGGGGTATCGCAGAGGGAAGTACCCACGGACACCGTTCTCTAGTCCAAAAGGTCTGAGGGAAAGACAACCCCCTTCTGCCTGCAGCAGGATCTTTCTGGTCTGTGGCAGGATGACTGCCGTCTCCCATCCCTGCCACCCCCATACAGCAGCACCGGGAGCTTCTGCCTCACACTCACCGATCCGATATCAGCGTGGCAAAAGCCGCATCCTTAGCCCTGATGCTCCACGACAGGGCAGAGCCCAAGCGATTGTTCCGCAGAGCTTTCATGGCCATGATTTTACAGATGCTACGAACTTGGGAGAAAACAGAAGAGAAGAGGGCAAGAATTAGTTTTAGTAGTTTCACTTGTGCTTCTTAAATCTCATTGTTTTCTAGTGACAATCACCTTGTTCATGCATCTGTCTCTGCTCACAGATCCTCAGCACTTTGAGGGCCTTCTGTTCTGTGTTCAGGGGTATCCGTTCAATATGGAGCTCCAGATACACCCTGCCGTATTCGGGACAGTGGTCAAAGTAATCCACCCCCAGCTGCCACAGGCTGGAGAGGGAAAAAACATCATCAAGCGTTCCAATCATATAAATCTTGAATAAGCACAACAGTAAAGCCACAAGGAGAGCTTGAGTCTGCATTAATAACAGCTCTGATTAACTCAGTATTCGGATCTAAAATGGCTTTTGCCTTCTACCACACCCCAGCTGCCTGTCACACAGCTCTGGAATACCTGCACCCCACAAGCGCTTTGCTGCAAGGGGCTCAGCACCCAAAAAGCCGCAGTGACAGGACCAATTTTGTCCGGGTCGATAGGGCTGGTGGGTTCCAATGGTCTTTGATTTGGGAAAGGCAACACACCAGCGTTGTGTGATCCCTTAAGGACACCTCTGCTGAAACCCTAACGGGCTGCTCTAAGTTCTGCCTTGTTACTTCACTAACGTGTAGTTACTTGTGGCTACCCCAGCGTTAGTCTGTCCTGGGAGTAAAAAACCAGTAGGTACCTGTGATGGGAGAAGAGTCCTGAGGCATACTCCAGCAGAAGGAATTCACGCATATTTGAACCAAAACTGGGGGTAAAGAGAGAAAAGGAACAGGCATTATTAATTATTATTATTACCATTATTATTTGCACTTCATTGGCAAAAACAGCTGACTTCCCTTCACAAGTACTTTTAATTTATGCAGCACCTTTTCTCATGGGCTGTCTTAACGAGCTTCGTACCTCAGGCCTAAGCCTGCAGGTCAGCTTTCTGCCTGGGGAGACCTGCCAAATACTTACATCACTTGGCAAATCTAACGTAAGAGGAAGTGCTTTACGAACCTCAAACTTCAGGGAAATTCAGATAGCAAAATTCAACGGCTCAAACTTAATGGGAAGGCTTTTTAGATGAGTTTCTCACCGTTCCTAATAATCACAAATATTTGGGCCCTTGATTATATTTCAGATAAAATTATATTTCAGACAAAAATGCAACACTGCAGTGAGGCTGTGTTAAACAGCATGTCCAAGCCATCGGGTCAGCAAATGCTGCTGCTTCTCAGAGCATCTGGGTTGCCTGTAACTTCAGAGGCACACACAGCAGCTTTATTCTCCATCTTCTGTAAATGCTGAAAACACTCCTTTTCAATGAAAATCAGTGCAAACAACTACTTACTAGAGGTTGTGAGATTGCAGGAGTTTGCAGTGATCCAGGAGGTCAGTCAGATGAGCCACAAACCACCAGTTGCTCAGGGCAATGCTGTATTTGAAGCAAGGAAAGGAAAGAAAACACTAAGCCTCCCACTGACAAGGAATGTGCCAGGTTTTCCACGGGCATTTCTGACCGATACAGCAGCTGTACTGCAGCAAAATGCCTGGCTGCAACGTCCCAGGCCTAATGGAACACTTTTACTTGCTGCCTGCTTCCCACATTCTTGGAAAGGCTGATTGGGGGGGCTGTACCCACATCCTCCACCCCAAACACTACTGGAGCGAATGCACACTGAAGGCACGCTGTACAACCGGAGAATCAAACCCATAAAACTCAACCTGCATTCCTTGATCACTTGATGCATCTCAAATTCAAAGGCCGCCATTAAAATTGTGTCCAGAGGCTCAGGGCTGCTTTCTCCACCCAGGAACAGGTCCAAACTAGACTGTGGAATATGACAAGAAGACACAATACATGCAGTTGAGAGAGAGATGGTTACAGGCAGAGAGTTGTTGGGATGTAGCAGCCTCGCTTAGGTTATTTTGTAGGAAAGAATGTGTCACAGGGACTGAACGTGTTAACAGAAAGGATGCAATATTCCAGCACAAGGAAACTGGGAAAACAATGTGCAGGAACAAGAGTGGTAACATTAGACACGGAAGAGACTTGGTCTTCAATAATTATGTGTCCACTGCATCCGTCTCCCAGTCCACTTGCAGGTTCTAGGAACGTCTCACAGGTAGGTAGCTGCTGCAAGGTGTCGACCCTGCCCAGGTACAGTAACCCCTGCGTGCCCGAGATGCTGGGGATATCAATCATTCTATTTCAGACCTGCGCGTAAAACTGCAGCTCCGTTGGCTTCACAGTCGGATGGGAATACAGGAGTCGGGTAACCAGGAAGTGGTACCAAGTAGTCATGAGTTCCTTTTTCTGCAGTATGGCATCTTCATCTCCCAGCAGGATCTACCAGGAGAAAAACATGGGAGTAACTCTGCCAATTCAGCAATGTATGCAGCCGCAGTGTAACTCTTCAGAGGCATGACTCGAGAGTTTAATCAAAATGAAGTAACAAAGGGCAAAGATCCTTCTCAGAGCCGCTTCCTAATCAGCCTTATGGCCTTGGACACAAGGAAAACGACCTGCCCAGGCTTGCAAAGACACAGCATAGAAATCTCCCAGTTTAATACGCTGGATGATCTGTTTATTAAAGTTACTTATGGCAACCCAGGGCTCTGGAAATACACAAGGATGGATCCAGTACATATTCAGTTTTCCACGTTCCAAGCAGAAACACACCTTGCAGATGGATTCCATGTGGGGATTGGCAGCAAAAGTTCCATCCTGTAGGTACCGCTGGCATTCTTCATGCCAGTGCTGCCATTTCAGCTCCATCTCGGTCAGCATCTGGGTGTTGCTAAGCTGAACAAAGCCAAGATACATAAAATAAAGACCAGGTCAAACCACAACAGGCACTTGGGCTGAACTCTGTCATTCACGATGGAAAGCTAAACTCGGGGCTGCCATCAAATTTTTCCTTGTCCTACAGTTGCATCTGAAGTGTCTTCCTTTATCCATCTAAAGAAGGCAAAGGAGAGCCTAGGGGAGGTTACTGTGATGCAGCTGCAATTTCCCCCCTGCAAGGAGATCACTGCAACAGAGGAAAGCTGCTGGAAAAGTCTTCAGAGCATGTTCTGTACATGAGAGCAGTTCTCAGCAGAAACTGTTCAGACAGCTGGATAGTGTATCCTGCTGCAAAACATCTCTTTCTACCTGTGTCGGTTTGTCCCCTAGCCGGCTGCTGTCTGAACGGTTGGGCCATTCCAGAACACAAACCCTGAAGGATTAAGACTGAGATGCTTTACTGGTGAGCAAATTGCAATGTTACAGGAGCCACAGAGGTGGCTCTTTTCCCAATGGAACTGCATGAAAAAAACCCTCTTTGTACCTACACTGTGCACAGGCATCTTTTTCATCAAGTCATCCAAGATTTTGTACATGTTCAGGGACGTGGGATTGGCAGTGGCTTCCTTGGAGAGCAAATGCCGTGCTTCATCCATTCGGCCTTGCAGTACGAAGACATCCACCTGCAAAAACCACCTGCCTGTGAGCACCACGCTGCGCAAGGCTACAGATACCCAGGAAGGGTATCAGAGGGGAACTGGAAATTGTGATCTGGACAAGCTATGTGGAGTTAGAATGCTTAAACGGTAGGCTAAGTCTGGACCTCTTAAAGTGAAAGGATCAGGATGGGAATG
The DNA here is from genome assembly GCF_000690775.1 of Eurypyga helias. Lineage (NCBI taxonomy): Eukaryota > Metazoa > Chordata > Aves > Eurypygiformes > Eurypygidae > Eurypyga > Eurypyga helias. Next base: position 28,731 of record NW_010273670.1, read on the forward strand.
AGGGGCAGGATGGTCATCAGACCGGCTTCATCTTAAAACCTGCACAGGTGGGGAGCAGCAGTGTCCTAGGGATGGGTTTCTCAGATGCAGTCTAGTGTCCACTGGGGAGGAGGAAGGCCAAACACGCAGGCGTGAATTCTCTTTAAGAGTCTCAGAGGTGACTATACTCACCACATTCCAGAAAAGCTTGTGCTTCGTTGGATTTTCACTGCTCAGAACTTCACGGACCATGTTGTCCACATCACAGACATGAAGTCGAACCCAGTCAAGGAGGCGAAGCAGAAGGGGACCAGCTTTACGCAGAGAAGTAGTAATTATTCTTTCAGTTCCCAACTCTCTGTTCCCAAACTGTTATTTTACATGCTTCTAACTTCAACAGTTTGACAGTCATTCGATGAGGGTTGCTAATTGGGTTTCTATCTGCCACACTCAAATGAAAAAGGAACAGAGATCCTCAGGTAGCGAGGCTGTGGGAGCACCAGGCTGCAGACAGATTTCAGGGTGGCGATTTTAGACAGAACCACAGCAGAGACTGGCAGAAAACCCTAACCAGTTACTTGAAGAAATAAAAGGTGAGTGATTCAGATCATCAATCTCGCAATATCAAAAGACACACAGAATGTTTCTGTTTAATTTAGAAACATGTCATTATCATTAAGTGAATATGAGGAGGAGATCTGGCATTAAGTTATTGACTTTTCTTGAGATTAAGTAATCTATAATTTGTGAATCTCTCCTCTGAACTCTGGGACTGTGCAAGTGACATATTTGTCTGTATAAGCTGATGTCCTTAAAAAGGTATTTACTTCTTTAAAATGCTGGTGTAAACAAACTGACTTCAAAAGTGGTTCAAGGAGTTGCAGCAGAGAATGTGTAAATGTTAGTTGGCATCAACATTTGATGCTTAAAGATGTGTTTATGCTTCAAAGTCAAATAAATTGGCAACCACTTTTGATATCCCTCTTCTTTACTACCTTTCTGTAAAAAAGACAGTTGCAGTGTACTACACGCGGGGAGAAGAAGTTGAAGGCAAATATAATAGCCTGACACAATCCAGTATGAAAGCAGCAATTTCCTGAGGTAGAAGAGGCACTAAAAGCTTTACTGACACTTGTCCTGTCTCTAAAACATATTAAGATATGACACAATGGATGGCTACACACATTTTAAATAAATAAGCAAAAAAAACCCCTTCAGTCTGAACATCAGGGTATTTCACTGCTCACCTGCAACTGCTTCAACAAACAGAATCTCACACAGGTTCCAGATCAGCTCCATTGCAGAGAGAATAGAAACCTGAAAAAAGCAGGGCCATGACTCAGATGTAGCAGTTATTCCAGTCAGGGTTTTTTTTAAACCATACAAAGGTGTCTGCTGTCCATAGCAATTGGTCAGTTGGGGTCAGCTCCTGCAGAGAAATGTCATACTGACATTTCAGAGACACAAATGAACAAAGAGAATCAGGCCTCAACTTGCCTACAAACATCCAGCTCAGAAAATATCAGAGCTGTGCATTGAAATGCAATGATCATCTGTCACCAGTGGGAAATACACAACAGGACAGAAAGTGTTATTTTCAGCCTTTTTGCACTCCTGAGACTTAACGTTACAGAGAGCAAAGTAAGGAAAGGCCAATTAAAGGACAAAAACTGAGCATTCTGCTCTTCCCGTAACACTCTTGTAGGGTCTGACAGTTCATCCAGAGCTGGCTACAAGGCTCAGACGCAGTTTGTTGGAACCTGGGTATTTGAGAAGTGAAGCTTCAGGCATGAGTACTGGCCCACAGCTGGCTTTAAGGTAATAATAAAACATCACACCTGAATATATGTTCAAGAAATGGCAGTGAATCCAAACATTGGGCATCTTATTGTTTTAGAAATAACAGCTAACTATCTATTCCCATCTATTCTTGGTTACGAACTGCACCCAATGTACTAAGCCAGAGTTAAATCTAAACTGCCTTACTGCCACGGTGTTGGCCTTGGTGAATTTACTAGCCAGTGATTCATCTTGAGTCGTGAGTACATGACAGGACTGCAGATTACCTGAGTACTGTACTGGCTCTGCAGGGCTGGGTCCTGGGTTGAGACTGAAGGAAGAATAAGGAAAGTCAGCGTACAACATATTTACCTTCTTTCAAGCCCTTTCTGGACTCATAAATACATACAACAAACAATACCTGATCACTCATCAAGCACAGACCTAGATGAGTATACACATGACAAAATTTGATACAAAAGTTAGCTTTGCCACTTTTTGAAATAAACGCTGAAATAAATAATACACATCTGAGTATGGCTACAGGGCAGGGATGGAAGAGTAAAATCTCTCACTTTGGGATGGGGAGGGTGCGGAAGCAGACTGTTAATTTGGACTCAGTTTCCCATAAAACTGTAACACAAGATATGAAAATATTTCAAGTCCCCAGAAAA
>NW_010273671.1:0-16872 GCF_000690775.1 Eurypyga helias
CGGAGGCAAAATGGCCGCCCCAGCCTCCGGGGGCGCGAGCGGGCAGGCGCTGAGGCTGTATCCCGCTTTCCCTGTGGGTCCTCGGGGTGTAAACTTTGCTTTTCGCCCCGTGAAAAATTAACGGTGCGGACAGCTTTCAACTCCACCTTCTTCCGCGGGCCCACGGCGGGCCTCAGCTCTCCCCGGGGGGCGGGGTGGAGGCCAGCTGTGCGTTGCAGGCTTTAAGTCTGGTCCTGCCACTTATCCCATCAGCTTCCACAGACACCAAAGGTCCAAGTAAATATTTTGGCATGTTTTAAACATAATGTACAAAAACATAGCATATTGGGAGGAAAAAAAGCTTCCCATGGATAAAAATACTTCATTGTAGCCAACTGCTATAGCTGGAACTAAACTAATGTTACCAAAGGTAGCCTGAACAAGCCTAAAAGCAATATCCCCAGCAGAAAGCATAGTAGAGAAAAACTCACGGCTGACTTAACTTTTCGCGCTCATGACTTCCTCATGTTTGCCCATGTGCCTTGGGTACCTGAGGCCAGGTAAGTGGTGCACAACATTGGGGGGAGCAGAGGGGACCTTGCTCCCATCCTGGAATGAGTCCCTACACACCTGAAGGATGTATCCCTCTTTTAGAAATCAACTTGCATGTCTTGAGTTGCAGTGGGGCAGGATTTTTAAGTCCACTGTCAGACTTGTCTGTCCATTAGTAAGTGCCATTTCCAGGCCTCTTCCTGGTAATTACTGTGTATTACTTATTAATGCCGAAACAAGCATCTCTTGGCAGCTCTACAGCAAAAATAAATTTGTTCAAATAACATGTAGAAATTAAGTAAATAATTCCTTTGCAATCATACAAAGGGGGGTTGGAACTAGATGATCTTTAAGGTCCCTTCCAACCCTAACCACTCTATGATTCTATGATTCTATACAAGTTCTTCCTTTTAACAGTTCGTATTACTTTTAAGAATTGCCTGTTCATGAGTAAAGAGTAATTTGTTTCAACTTCAATGAAACTGGAGGCTAAGAGTAGTGAAGCATCAGAAGTGTCCTGGCTGCAGCTGCATATGTTGTGCCCAACAGTGATGATGCCAGGGAAGACAGGGCTACAGCACATAACATTATTCTTCATGATCTTGCTGAGCAATGATTCGGTATGGCTAGGCAACCAGCAGATCACAACTTCAGTGAAGGAAGCAGTAGACCACATTAAAATACAACACAATAGTTACATGTGCTCTGTGAAAACTACCTGCAAATATATAGCTGTGTATTTGGTTTTATCCTACCTTGTTTGGGAAGGGACAGTGTGCCCAGAAGTCCGATTTTATTCAACCTTCATCATCTTGTACTTGCCATTTTGCCTGTCTTTTGTCAAACACAAATCCTGTAAGCAACAATTTATTGTTTACCCATTGCAAACATTTCTCCTTAGGGATTTTTTCAATGTCATCTGAGGTTTTAAGGCAATGGTTATCCAGCTTTTACTCCATTAAGTATACAGATTTTTCATGTAGTGTACTGATGAGTTACATTTCAAAATATTTCAGATCAAACAGCTGAAAATACATACTAGACCATAGATGTCCAAGACACCAGGCTGGGGATGCATTAGTTCTATAATGTAAACTAGTACATTGTTAAGGCTTTGACTTAACCCCAGCTGACATAAAGGAAGACAAAAGTGACTTGTGCTTACCCTGGGGCAAGGTTAGATAGTAGCTCCATGTATGAATACTTTCTTTTTAAGAACAATGCAGAACAGTAGTCTGGTTTTTTTTCTTGGCAATTTTAAGAGAGTCATGATCTTGGAAGTATCTTCTCCGTATGGTTTCCATAGGCCAGCTTTATCCTGTTTAGATATGCTGCCTGTTTCATCAAATGCCTCTTGAATTGTTATAATTGAGTATTACTCTTGGATCACTGTGAAAAATAGTTTTGCCTATGTATATGATCTTCTTTGATTTTTTTTTTTCTGCCTTAAGCAGACACAGCATTTTTGGTTTTCCTCATTTTAGTCTTTCCATCCATTCATTCATTCATTCATTCATTCATTCATTCATTCATTCATTCATTCATTCTCAACAACATATTCGAAGCCACCTTTGTTGCAAGGCTATGCAATACTTTGAGATAGGCACTTATGGCAAACTCATAAGGGAATTTGACAGGATCTCACGGATAGCAATTGTAGAATTTAGTAATTTTTACTAAATTACCCACAGAGGTTGTATCTTGATCTTATCTGATCTGCCTGATTCTGTGAACACAGGCAGATCCATTAAAGATCCATTTCCCCCCCAAAGAGCTTACAATCTAGATAAAATTAGTTTTTCTTAGTACAGATTTAGAGAACGACAAAAAGGAAAATTATACACCTAGAGCTGACTATTCCAGTTGAAAATAAAATTATGCAGAACCTATTTTTAAGGGTTCTACATCAAATTAAGAGATTGATTGGTGTCTTGAGCCACCAGTGTTTGAAGCTGGGCACAGAGAAAGATCCATGACAGCTGAGACTCTGGAGGAAGACAGTTGCTCGGTTTCAGCAGACACTGGCTCTGCAGGAGGCAAAGCAGGTCAAAGACTTGGAATCCATCACATCTCAGTTGTTGAGAGATGGCCACTTGTTTTAATGACAAAATGTAAACTAGCTTTGCCTTTTTTTATTGGAAGTAACTTCCATCAGAAGATAAAATTTGGGCTCTGGAAAAAGTTACTTTACCCTAAAGAAGCTAATCCCACAGCATGTTATATTTCCGGCATAAATATTAGTTTTGTGTCTCTTATTTTGAGCCTGTATTAGATTAAGTATGACTTGGGCCAGAGAGCTTTGAAGCTATAGACCAAAGCTTTTATTTTTGGTCTGGTATTTAATAGGATCCAGTGAAATTGATAGATGCAGTCGAGAAAATACTTTTGATCAGCCTTTGTTTCTGAGCAGTGAGTCCCATGGCAGATCCGCTGAGCCGTGGAGCATACCACACCCTCAAGCCAGTCCTCAGTTTCCTACCTATACCAGGCAAATTACAATAATTAGCCAAGGATTTCTGAACACCTATGTTAGATGAGGAAGAGCACATCTGAGAGGAGAGCAACATCTTCTTAACCACCAGAGGTGGAACACAAAATAGGTTTTATTTTTTTGGAGGTATTCAAGAACAATGAAGAATCCATATGAAATGGATACTGCAGACTGTCTTAATCCCAAGAATAGCTGTTGCAGTCCCAAACCAACAACTCCAGAGGTTATTTGGCTTCAGATGAGATGTTACACATGTGTCTGAGGGCCATAAACAGTAGCTGCATTTGATGTTGAGATGTACCTGTCACTCCTTTGTGATGTAACAGGAGAAGTAAATTCAGTTCTTCATAAGAAAGAAATCCCTCCATCTGGAAAGTTGCAAGGCCCTGGAGGAGATATTCAAAGCGCTTGCAAATTGTCAGGAAAACAGGTGGTGTCTTCCAAGGAGTAAATACAGATGAAATGCTGTGCACAGCAGAGTTGTCAGGCTTAAAGTCACTGCAGATTCTCTCGCCTCATTTGTTAGATGCAGTCCAATTTCCAGAGTGAATGAAGAATTTCATAACTGTCATCTACCCTTCACAAAGTTTTTATGCCACATCTGCATGGACTGTTCTTTTCGGGATTAGAATTATCATCATTATGCTGGGCAACTGCATGAGCACATGGAAGGACACAATCCTTGCCCTATTAAGCTGCATCAGAGAGAGCCTACTTAGGATATCTGGTACTCAAAGTCTAGTTCCTTCATAACATGGGGAATTTCATGATACATGTATTTCACCTCATTCATGTACCAGCTGATTAATATTATGTAGAATTTAACGCTGGATTTTGGTCTGGTGTAGCAGGAAATGCAGCTGAATTGTCAGAAGGCTGGTGCTAGGTTAAGGGAGGCTATGTGTACACTAACTTACATAGTCCTGCAGTTTTCTGTTTGTAAGGGACACAGCGATTGGCTTACACATCAGCAGAGTACGTGTCAGCCCTGGGAGTGTGAGGGCTGCATCCAGACCTGGATCATCGCCTCTGCACTTCTCCATCATTCTGATTTTAAACAGTATCAGCCAGGAAACACCCAGGGAAGGGTAATTGTTTTTCCTCTGCTTGTCATTAGCTTTGCCCTTGGCAAGAGCTGCCTCTGAGGACAATGGAAAAGCTCGTTCTATTTTATCACCTCCTCCTTTTCCCCAGCCCGCACCTTCCATGCATTTCCCAGCTGCCGTGTTTCCCGTCCTCCAGCTGAAAATACCTCTCGGGCTGCTTGAATCTGTATGCAAGCTGGCTGGGTATCCTCTGGAGATCCTAACAGGTGCCTTTCTCTGCCTGCCTTTCTGCTGGCTCTTGCCCTTGCTGCAGCTGCCTCTTCCCTCCCAGTTGTTTTGTAGTTGTGACCAGAAGCCGTCCCCATGCTGCCAGGTCGCCAGCAAAGCAAACACCCTGGTCAGGGAGAGGCCTCCTGTTTAGAAATTTATTCTCATGGATAGAGAATCTCCCTATTACAGGGTTTGACAATGTTTGGCATTTCATTACCAGGGCTGGAAGGAAGCCAGTGCCAAAATCCACACAGTTTTCTGGGTTGCAGGGGCAGCATGGCATACAGGGCTTGCCTGATTAAAACCCCAGTGTCTGACGTGTGCCACAGGATCCCTTTTGTCTGCAGCACACAGCACTCACTGCTACAGAAGTGGACGTCCTGTCCAGTTTGTGAATGCCTGCATCTGTGTTTGTACCTGCTTACAGCTATAAACCCACGGCACGTGGCACGAGAGACCTGTAAACAGCATGGGGAGTTCTTCTGTGTTATTGTACATGTACACTAAATCAGGACCTGAATTGGCACATGGGGAGTGACATTCTCATTTTTGTGAGAGCCGGGGTAAGTGTGGACTGGGGCAACTAAGGAGGTGAGTGTAGCCCACATAGAAAATGGATGCATGGAGGAGAAGGTGGGATACAGTGCACTTCACTCTCAGTCAGACACCATGACATTTTTCTTTTTCCTGTACACTGAGGTAATTCAATAAAACTAAACCTTAAAAAAGTCAGTGATTTTTCCTCTTTTTGGCTGTCCGTTGATAATAATACAGTTTAACAATGTGAGAGGGAAAAAAATCGGTTACTGCAGTTTAATGTCTGTAGGAAAGGACAGGCATACACAGGCAATACACAAAGCAGGGAACATCCCTCTCCACGAGGCAGGCTGTTGTGGACACTGATCATGAGGCTAAAGAATGGATAAATAATGGCTAAAAGCTGGATATGGTGAAGGTGACAATAAGCAGCAGGTTTACTGAAAGGGCATGCCCAGATCATGCTGCATAGAGACAGGATATCTGAAATAAGTTGCAAGCATTTTGTTTTAAGACTTTGAGAGAAAGAAGGATTCTTGAGGAGAACTGTGAAAGTGAACTGTGAAAGTGAGAGCGTGCAGTTGCTAGTCTCCTTTTCTGAACTTTTCAACTATCCAGTGTTATTTTAAGCCCTAGACTCCCTTGTGGAAATTATCCCCCAAGCAGTGCTAAGTTTGAACATGGTGCCATATAATAAGTATTTCCCATACAAATACAATTTGATCTCACCTCTCGTGAAAATCTTGGCCTTCCCTGTGTTTTGATAAAAGAAAGAGTTTTTCTGGACTTCAGCAGCCTGAACAGCTGAGCATCCAAATAGGTGCTATTAAGTACGTGCACATAAATCACTCGGCAGTCTATACTGAACTCACCAGGCTTTTGTTCAGAGACAGAGTAACTCTGTGTCATAGGACAGGGAGTTCAGACAGACTCACTGCCTTTGCAGAGAGTGTGTAGTCACCCTCGGCATGCACATTAAAGCCGACATGCTGGGCTTGCATGATGTTTACAGAGCTGCACATGGGAAACTTACCTTTCGGGGCTGCAGAAGCCACCAGTTAGCATCTGTGCATAAAATCCTCCAAAATCCAGTGTACGATCCTGGAAATACTATCCTGATTCTGCTGCTTGGGGAAGTTAATTCATCTGAAAAGCCTGCAGTCAAGCCTGACTCCTTCAGCTGCTTTACAAAGATACTATTGGAATGGTGAGAATATTTTCTGATATAACTTCTTCACAGAAAATAAAAATTAATATCCGCCTTAAAGAACAGAAATAACCAAAGAGCTCCTCACTACCTGGTCACCATCAGTGTGTAAAAAGGCACACACTTAAATATTTTCGAGGAACTCACAAGTAGTCCTCCTGAGCAGGTGTGTCAAGCTTGGGCCTTGATGAATGGATGAGCCAAGAAAAATTCCCATGGGGAATTCTGCATTACTCAGCACTGCTCCCAATTATCAGCATTGGTGGACCTTATTAATGCTGACTAATTTGCTGGAGGGAAAAGACAGGGGCTTGAAGAGCAAAGAACAAGAAAAAAACAATATAGTGACTCGAAGTATCTCCTATTTTGGGTTACAGCTGGTGATTGGAAGTGAAGAGTTGTAGCTGTGATCCTGACCGCGATCCTTGCTGTGAAATAGGGATTAAACCTCTCCAGCTGTCAACAGACTGACATCTAGCGGAGGTAGAATACTGAGCTGCAGAACACAACCTAAAATATGTTCAGTTCATATATTTTGTTAATTCCATTTGTGATATATAAAATAATTTCCTGAGTGAATCTATGACTATTGTAAACATAAATCACAGGAGATGATAAGTAAATTTATAGCGTTTCATTTATCCTACAGAGAAATCAGATTAGGAGCTAACTAAAACACATAAAAACAAGACTTAAAAGGTTTTCTGTAGTTACAATACTGTGTCAGCAGATAAGCTTTATAAGACTAGGCCAACGGGACTGGGATTTGTGTCTTAGGTGTTAGGGAACAAATACTAACAAGGTTTGGTTTCAGAGCATTTATGAAAGCCAGTCTTATGTCACCTTAGTAAATACTATTTTAGAAGATGCTATTGGTGACTCAGAAGTTGCCACATTCACTCTCTGTCTCTCTATAAAGACAAAATAAATCCAGTTATATAGAGGGAGCTGACAGATACAGAAGTGAGAAATAATGGGTTCAAACTTCAGTTCTCCAGAACCTTTAGGTTTTTGTCAACTCTAAGAGCAGTTTAATACTCATCAAAAATGAGTACTGAAAATTAGTGTATATTAATTTTAGTATAACACTAAAATATAATATAACACATGAAAGAAACATGCAACCTAAAATTTTTTATTGCCTTTTATTTTCCAAACCTTAACACACCAAAGAAATATCTGATGAAACTTTGCTCTCATACCTGAAAAAAAAAAAGTTTCTTTTAAACCAGTACATAAAGGTTGTCCAAAATGTTCATCTAATTATGTATCAGAAGGGAAGCTTTGATTCATTCATGTTTTATGTGTTTTTTCCCACAAGATCATGTCATTAACTAATGTTAAATGATGTATAGATTGGTTTGTGTTTTTTTTTTAAATGACCATATTAACTTCCTTAAGCAGCCACAAATATAAATGTAATTAGATTGCTGCCTTCTGCATGTGCTCATTGTAAGATTCGGCCTCTGCAGAAGTCATTATTTGTATTTACATGATAGGATTCTGCTTTTCTGGATTTAAAATTCCCACGCTCTTTAATGACTGGGAGCAATAATCCCATGGAGCTATAAATTTCCCAGTTCACATGAAAATAAAAGTAAATTTTGAAGGAGGAGGTTGTCCATGTGTCCACCTGTGCAGTGTCCTCCTTAAGCCCCAAACTTGCACAAATAACGTCAGCACAATGTGTCTGTGTCTGTCTGCCACACATTAGCCGCTTGCTAGATCTAGATGGGTTTTAGCCTCTCCCCTCATCATTTACCTGCCTCTGGATGTGTCTGGTACTGCAATAACACTGCATGCAGTTATTAAGTAATATAAAATAGTAATTGAAATAACTATTAACTATTAATACGGTGTAAACACAGACAGACATATTCAAGACACTGTCAGGGATGGGCGAGCCTGCTTTTTGATCTGAGCGAGTACTGATATTCACTGAGTACAAATACTGGTTTCACTGGTGGGGTAAATAAGAAGAGAGCAGTGAGTGTCTTCTCACTCACAGGAGAGGAGGTGGAGCCTCATTTGGCAAGTACTAGGTGTGGGATTATGTTTGTTTAAAGCCCCTTCTGACTTCTCTCTTCCCCTTTCTCCTTGCCCATAATTTTTGTGACTTGCATCTCTGCAACTGCACAAGACTCTGGCTCTTCCATTGGTTTTGGGAAATACATCTTGTTTGTCTCACTTTCTGTGTGGACTGGTTTAGAGGCAGAATGAGAAGGCGAATAAATCAGAATATGGCATTCATGTCTCCTAGACTTCATTTTTGTCTTTTACCTGCGCTTGCCTGCACTGATGAAATAACCATACTGCCTGCGCGGTGAATCGGCATAACAGGCTCTTCACGCTCCTGGGACTGTGCTCAGAAATAACAGGCATTGGGATTCAACTGTTCATCACCCTGTGCAAGGGGACATGCAGGATGGCTGCAGGATCGAAAGCAGGGTGAGATATTTCTTGTGTAATTAGTGCAAGGTAAGAGGCCTGAACGCTGTGGGCCATAACCTCTGCTCCTCTGCTGCTGTTTTACACCAATGTCATCAAAAGCCAGAGATGTGTCCTAGACAAAATCTGTTGTTTTCCCAGCTATAAACTTCATGCAGCTACATCTGGTATAACTTCCCAAACTAAGATCCCCTTACCTCCCTAAAATGTTTATTTACACCTGCATATGCCTGACTTCTGGATACAGACTGTAGTTTCCCAGCACCGTCACACTCGGGGGCAAAAGAAGAGTCACTTGGTAAATGAAAAGTAGGTAACAGTCAATTTTTTCCTAGCAGAAGACAAAGGTTTATTAGACCATCATGTTAGGTGAAGAGCCTGAGCTTCATTCCTGAAGCAAGGAGTGCCTGTACTGAGGAATCTATTATAAATCACATATCTAGTGAGACTGGCAAAGCTGCATAACTCTGGCCTCAGGGAATCTGTCTAATTTGTCAGCTAAAATTCAACCTCCTGATAGAAAACTAGTCCATTCATGCTTTGGGATGGCTAATTATCCATGGAAGGAATCTGCTTAGGGAACTGTCAGCAGTGATGTGGTGTGGCACAATCATCCGACTGGGAGCTTCGCGGGGAAGGTCAGAGGAGTTCCCCCTCCTTTGTGTGCCATACCTTAGCTGTGCAGCTGCTCTCTCCCATCTCTCCTCTATACTTGCACATTGCTTCACGGCACAGTCAGTGGAATATTCCAATGGAGAAGTGTCCTAATGTGGCGCTTTTTCAGAGAAACTGCTTGCTCCAGTAGCAGGCTGTCCTCTGCACCTGGAATTAGCAGGTGTTTGCTGTAGTTGAGATGGTCTAGAAGAGGTAAGTTTTGCAAGAAAAGGTATCTTTTGTCAGACCATTAACAGAGCTGCAGAAACCATTGGAGTTCTGTACCCTTGTCCTTCTTCAGACCTGCAACAGAAGATGCTTACAAACTCGCTGTCACTTATGTTTCAAGACAGAAGGGACACAAATAGCACACAGCAAATAGGAGCTTCTAAAATAATCCTGTGAAGAAACACTACTAAAATTCTTAAGAACTTGGGGGTTTGATCATTCACATGTATTATGAACTGTAGAAACTCCAACACTGAAAAAAATAATTTTGTTTCTCTACTGGACTAATGAATGTAGTTCATGGATCCTCTAACTACAGATCACAGTTTAATTCCTTTCCATAATGCATGCAGTGTATTTTTTTCTTCTTAGAAATAATCCTCTGTTACTGGTCCTAAATTTTGATGAACTGAGTACCACTAGCTCTGTTTGTTCCATCTTAGTAGCAATTTTAAATGACTGTGTTTTATCACTGCTAAATACGTAACCCAAACTTTGAGTATGTCACTAGAGTAGAGATGAAAATGGGAACAGTTGTTGGAACAGGGGTTGGGTCTTGGGGAAGACATGATCATTCACAACTTCTAGCAACCATTAGCAGCTTCAGTACTTCTCAAGGCCAAGTCATGATCCTGTAAGAAATCTTTTCAACTGAGTGTTTAGGAATTATTCATCATGTAGTTATGAACGGGTCTCCTGGACAGAATTTATTGTATTAAAAAAGGAAAATAGTATGAATAAGAAGATAAGAATTGCTTGGGAAACAGTTGTTCCCAACCCCAAGATGTTTTTTCATCTGTTGTTATACAGACTTAGTTAAAAAACACTGTTACAAAAATGTGTTCACTGCAATTATAAAGTATAATGCAGATTGACCAAGTAAGCCTTAGTTAAAAGCCAATGCAAGTTTGCAAGAAATCGAGTCGTCTTGGAATGATTCGCAACCTTAAAATAATGCCTGTGTTTTAAGTTTCTTGATGTATCAAGGCCCCTCTGTTCTGTTTGACTCCATCAAGTTTGTGTGTTTGTTCTATTAGATGGCAGTAATAACCAGTCTCAGACTGCTGTGTAGAAAAGGGAGCATAATTGTCTGAAAAGAGGTCTATTAAGTGTTTGCTTTTAAATCAAAGAACACTTTTGAAATATTAAATTAAGAGGGACCACAATATACAAGTCACTCCAACCCATCTCAAAAATACTGATGCACATTAATCATTTACTTCGGGCTTATACATCTATTTGCTTTTGTATTGAAAATGTACTGTTACCCTAGTAACCTCAATATATCACAGAGTTTAGCTTATTCTCCTTCTAAAGTACACCCTCTTAAGGAAATTCATACCATTTCTCATTGAGAGCATTTTTCCCTTTTTTCCTCATTGTTTGTAAAGGAAGAACTAATGACTGGTTTTGTAGTGAATGGGCCATTTTTGTCTTTTCTTCCTCCCCTCTCTCATCCCATTAATGATAGCTGAGATTTAAACACGAGAGCAGACCCAGCCACTGTGTTCATTGTTTAGCAACATTCCTAGTCTTAAAGGAGTTGGGCTGCTTTACTCCCATTTCGATGCATATTGATATGCCGGGAAAAGCCTTTCTAAGAAATTCCTCTCCTTATTTTAGAGGATGCCTTGGTTCTCAACAGTCTGGCCTCTCCTATAGTCCTTTAAACAAGAGCAATGCAGCTCTGCTCTGGTATTTTACTGGGTTTCATTAACCGAGGTCATGTTTCAGCCCTTCTAACTGTTCAGGGCCCTCTCAGCCCATCAGCGCTGGGTGCAATGGCAAAGATCAATGAGCCAATGAGCCTCATGGCCCCATTTCTGCCCCATGGCATTCACCAGCAAGTAAACAAGGGTGGGGGGAAGAACAATAAATACCCTGTGGGAGACTGTACGTCTCAGAAGCCAGAGATTACTTCAGTCATCTGCCTTGGAAATGTCTGGCCTGCCTCCTGCGCTGGTGGTGATTGCTGATGATCCTGCTCAGGCAGCTGAGCCAAGGGAACGTGATGGCTGCAGACTGATATGGGAGCTGACAGTCTTCAAAAAGGGGAAGTCCTGCTTGGCCCCTTGTGCCGGTTCCTCCCACCTTGCTCTGTTTGAGGGCTAGTGGTTACCTGGTGGAAGAAGGAGCTGATTTAGAGGGCTGACTCAAGAGGAAGGCTGGAAGCCAACTCCAAGACTCTCTGCCCTCCTTCCTCCTGCCCACTCTTGGTTGCTGGTGTCCCACATACGCTGTGCTGCTGCAGCCATACATCCATCTGGGTTGGTGACCTGATCTGACTCTTCCACTTTTGCCACGTTATTTCCATATGGATCAGTTCCCAATGCTGGTCCACCACGTGGTGGCTCAACACTCACTTTAACACAAGGGAGAAGATGGGGACCTGCGGGAATGAGTGATAGGGAGCATGAGAGGGCAGAACGAGATACCTCGCATTGCCTCCCTTCCCCTGAAGTGTGACAGGCTGGGTGATTTTGGGGAAGTAGGTCAGAGCTGGAAAGGAAGATAAACGCTGCATTTTGTGCTGAGCAGACTGCCACCCTTACTGCTGCGACATGGCTCAGAGTTGTTGCAGACCTAGCAGACCCTGAGCAAGCCAGAGGCACCTCCAGAGCCAGAAAATGCCATCCACACCCCTTCTGTCCCTGCCTGGCGCAGGGCAGCATGGGGGTGCCTACACCAGTCTGAGCACAGGGCAGAAAGATGCCAGTCAAGGGAAAGATCTTGAGAATTAGGTCCAGGGTAAAGTGTTCTTGAGAAGCAGTGGGTAGACAAAACCCTACAGAGTCCTTCCTCTGAGCAGGTACAGTGCAGGCGCAGCCACACACTCACCCGCGGCACTCTGCTGATGCCAGAAATGGCAAGAAGACTTGTCAAACACTGTGGTTTACATGACAAATGAATGTTTGTTCCAGATGTTGATTTTTTTAATTAAGAAGATTTATTCAGACTGATGCAGAAGAAATGAAACAAGTAAACCCAAGCTTAAAACTTCAGAAGAGTTTCAAAGCTTGTTACTCAATATTATTTACTTGCTGCATAATCTCTTCTCATCACTCATTCACCTCTGGCAAAGAAAGAGCTGGGCTGACAGCAGCTTCCAACTCCCTTCCTCAAGCCACGATTCTCAAAAATACCTTCTTTTTAAAGTTGCATTTCAAACTCTACCTACACTCTGTCCAATAATGTTTCTTAAAAGAACAATCCTACTTGTCTTTCACATTTAAGAATCTTGCTAAGAGGACTTTACCATAAACTAGGCAGGTAGATTATTTTTAATTAACAAGAGTGAAGGGGAGAAAATTCCAAAAGAATTGAAACCTACTCACTTGCATAAAGATAAAACCTCTTTTCTTGATTTTTTTCTTTGATTTATAAGAAAGTCTGTTAATCACTGCAGGGTTTCTGAGGGGAAAAAAAAATGTCTGAGATCTCTAAACAACAATACAATTTAGAACTCACATGGAGCAGAAAATAAAAGAGTGACTGATTTAATGATTAAACAAAAAGAGGATGTGTATTTCTCTGAGGAATATATCAGGGAAACATATTAACTGAAGTTTCTCAATGTGTCCACCTTTGCATTCTTAATAATTCACTTAGAGGATATGCTCAGGTGTACTGTCTCAGTCAGCTCTTGCTTAAATGGAAAGAGGTTTTGTCCATTTCAATCACAAAAAATACCATAAGACTATATCTACTTTATGACAGTTTGTAAATCTATCTGTTTCAGAGCTGATCAAAGCTTTCCAAATTTTGGATGATGTTATCTTCTTAACATTTTGAATTCAGATAATCTTTTCAAGGACAGCAATGATTTTTTTTTTTCCTCAGATAGATAATTCTAGGAATGTCCAGGTTTTGATAAAAGTTTATGAACATTTTAATGTGAAGGAGGAAGGACATTTTCATTAAAAGCTTTACAGCATTTGGATAAAACCAGAGAAAATAGAGTGCATCCTTATCTAGGTAGAAATGACAACACACAACTACTTTTATTATCACAGCTTAAGTAACTGCAATTACTGAGTGCTAGCCATACAGTCTCAAGGAATTATGTGAAAAAAAGTACAGACTGAATTTGCTGGTTTAGCAAAAGAAAAAATTAGTCAGATGAGCTTAATGAGCTCAAGTGACAGTATTTTTTCCAGTCACACTGCAAATGAAGGTATTTTGTAAGAGTTGCCTCCAGGAGATGAACAACCTTCTGCTGAGCACAGATGGAAAGTAAATGGCTTTGACAATGGAAGTTAGTCAGGGTTCTAGAAGCTCCCATTGACCCCAAATAGGGATTAGCATCTCTGTGACACCTGTGCACAGGATCCATTCCCACCTTACAATCTGACCGCTTCCTGCAGCTCCTAGCATTGCTGTTAATGCACAGGGACTGAACCTGGGTTAGTTTGCTCTACAGTGGGTGGTCCTTGGAAAGCCTCTACACTCCAATTCAGATTTGATTCACATATACTAACACAAATTTCATCTCCTCCTTACATCAGCCTGTGAATTTATCGGAAAATAATGTCTGGGTTTGCCCCTAGAATGAGTACCACACAAATACCATCAGGCCAGTATCCTAGGAGGTTTTCCTGTACTAAGGGACAGAAACAGCCTGGGTCTCAGCTGGCATTTAGTTTCTAGCACTGCCATTGACAACCTTCAGCAAAGGTAGAACCGTAAGATGGTGGTGCCTGTTGAAATACTATCAATTATCAGCCCTGTTGGTGCAGGACCAGTCTACCTTAGGCAAGCTACCAGGCAGGGAGGTGTTATTTGTATTGGAGGTTGGGGTAGCAGTGAGAAATCCACGATTCCCCATGAAAGATGCTCAAGAACAGGAGCGTCTCTGTCTGGGGGAGTTTGGCTGCTACCGGCTTGGGTGAAATCTGAATTGACAACCATCAAGTTAAAATGTTTTGCAGTTCATTAGTTGCTTCACACGCCAAACCACTCTATTGCACCGTTTCAGATTAACCTTACTACAGAGTACGTCTTTGTATAATGCAGAAGCGTTCCACTAACTGTAATGTGTGAGTGTGAGTTACTTCTAGCTAGGGCTAGGGGCAGAGCTATGCCAGGAGCACACCAGAGATAAAATTGGGATATAGAGTTGTAATTGCCTTCTTGCAGTATTCTCTACTCCTTGCTCTAGTTGGGAACATGCTCAGTTACTACCCACATTAGGGGCATATATCTTCTCCTCCCTGGAAACTTAACTGCGTTGCATTGCAAATTATTGGAAAAAAAGCCAAAACTCCATCCATTTATGACCTCTTCCACGTTCCTCCCCACCAACTCCTGCAAAAGCCATTCCACAAAACTTGCTCACACATCCCTGACCGTCCCTAGCACTGTGAAGTCATCTCAACTTGTGCCTATCACAAATGGTGAGATGAAAGAGAGGAAGCTGTGGCTACATGTTAGAATGGCCTGAAGCCTGCTTTCCTCCTTATCAGTTTGGAAATGGTGTTGGGGATGGGAGAAGGTAACTTTTGGTTGCAGCACACATTTTCCTAGCCCAGCTTAGCTGGAGTACACATGCTGGAGGTTCATCCTCACAAATGCTATGTCAGGCCCTGGGCCAATGCAAACACCAAGTCTGTCTTCAATATATATAGTGAAAAATATAGTTCCAGCTCACTCCTAATTAGAGTGTGTTTACAGAGAGAGGGAGGAAAGGAGGAGGGCTTGGGTAGTTGTAGCCGATTTATACTGATCTCTGCCCTTAATAGGTTACATTGAGGAAAGCACAGCCATTTTCCCTAGCTGGCATGCTTTAAGAGTTGATTATAATACAAATAAAAATGTATTCAAACACACTAGGCCAAAGACCTTAAAGGAACATATCTTAAATCCATAGGACAAGAGCTTTGACAGGACTATGTGGGAATTAATGTGCCAGAACACCCCATAATTTGAGAGAAATACAGGTGCTTTTCTCATGCCAGTGTGAAACCTCCAGGGTTCATTCCTGATAAAGGCATTTTAGCATGTGTCATGATATTTGCTGATTTTGTCTATAAAATATTCCCATGTTGTAGAAGTCCGTAAAACCACTTCCCCCAAACTCAGGTGTTGGTGAAAACATTCAAACCTGACATATAAATAGGTTAACATCTTGAAACCTTTGTAGTTTTCTTGCACCTGGAGATCCAGTCATCCATGAAGCAGAAATAGCGTGAATAAAGAAAAACAAGCACTCTGCCAGAAAGGCAGAAACTGAACTGCATCCTTGTGAGTGTCTGATCACAACAGAAGATAGGAAGAAAAAAAATGAAAAAGTTAGTTTTGTTTGCAGGTGGTCGGTCACTAAAAATTAAATTGAAAACAAGAGACCATATAAATTAATACATTATTCATGGCAATTAATTTGCCAAGCATAAATCTATGCAGTTTTCATCAAGAATAAAGATCCCAGTCTGGTTTCCGGGCCTGATTCCAGACAAGGTAATTACATTGTGCCTACTTAAATTCAGCATGATATATGTGTCTTCCTCTCCAAAAACTGTTGTCTACAAAATCTACAGCCTGCCACCTCTGTTTTGATGTTGGATAGCTTTGGGTTTTGCAGAGTCCTTTTTACAGGACTCTACCCCAGTAGGCTTCATATCTTAGCCTGACAGCACTAAAAAATAGAGCTCAAGCCATAGTGTTGCTAAATCCTAATATTTCTAAGATTTTCATACAATTAACGATTTTAATGCCCTTGAGTGAAAAGTTTCAGCCATGCAAAAAAACCCATGATTCAGCCCAGAAAGGCCTTTGTCCAAGCTCCAAAAATGAAAAGGTGGCATTTGAGATCCATACAGAGGTGAGGTGGTTGTGCAGCAAGCTTGCTCCCCTGGACTTCAGGAGAGCAGACTTTAGCCTCCACAGGGAACTGATTGGAAAGGTTCCTTGGGAAGAAGCCCTGGAGGGAAGAGGGACACAAGAAAGCTGTCAGGTGTTCAAGGACCTTCTCCTCCAAGCTCAGGAGCGATGCATCCCAGTGAAGAGGAAGTCAGGTAAAAGCAGCCGCAGGCCTGTGTGGATGAACAAGCAGCTCCTGGACAAAGTGAGGCAGAAAACAGAAGCCTACAGTGGGTGGAATCAGGGACAGGGAGCCTGGAAGGAGTACAGGGAAGTTGTCTGAGAGGTCAGAGATCAGGTTAGGAAAGCCAAAGCCCTGACAGAATTGAACCTGCCCAGGGACATCAAGGCCAGCAAGAAGGGCTTCTATAGGTACAGAAGGGATAAAAAGAAGATCAGGGAAAATGTGGGCCCTCTGTGGAAGGAAACAGGAGAGATGGCTTCCCAGGATATGGAGAAGGCCGAGGTTCTTCAGCGCTCTGCCGGGGAAAGAGAAAAAGCCATACCCCCAGAGTCAGGGAAGACAAGGGCAGGGACTGGGAGAATGGAAAGCCACACATGGTTAGTGAGAATCAGGTTTGGGAATGTCTGAGGAACCTGAAGGT
>NW_010273672.1:0-2500 GCF_000690775.1 Eurypyga helias
CCGGAGTTAAACCACGACAACCTGAAGCAAGCATGCAGAAGGAAAACTACTTTTTAAAAGATTTTATTTTTTTAAATTTATAAATTTTTATAGTTTTCTTCTATTTTAGGCTTAGAATACTGAATAAAACTGAAATACTGCCAATTTCTTTACCAAATTTTATATATTCTCTACCCCTTACATGATGCCAAAATCTGTTTGTCATAGCCACAACTTCCACTTGCTTATTTGCAAGATTCTTACCAAATCCACTTAAGTCATGCTTCATATTCTGAATGAAGTTGATTCATATATAAACTTACATTTTCACAATCTTTCTTCTAACCACAGTCAACCCTTTATCCCTTTTATGTAAGCTGCTTTGTCATCTAAAAGGAACACTGAAAAATTCTACCACAGAACAGGTAGAATTATTAACAATAATTGTGTCTGTTTAAAAGGGTGGGAAAACCAACAGTTTACTTGATGTCATACTTCTGTTCATCCATTGGTTATTTCTCAAAAGCACATATAAATTTCCTATACATCAAAAAAATAATTAGGAGCTTGACTTATAGACATTGTTAACATTATGCTTGCCACATTCCTGTACATCCATTTCTTTCCATAAAAAAGAAATGTTGTGATCCTCAATGTCCCATATACAAAATAAAAGTAAAAAGAATTATGATAGGAAGGAAATGGGTATGTGCCAGGTCTGGAGGATGGTAGCTGACATGGCAAAACTTTAATTCTTTCAAGGGGAGAAGAATGGGAATACTTGGAATAAAAGAAATAACTGATGCTTGCTCCCTGTAAACCTGCAGTAAGATGAGTTCCCTGCTTTATATTTGTAGCAAGAGTCATGCTTCCTTTTTAAAAGTTTGTCTCTTCTTTTAAACTTACTATCTTCAAGTCAAGGTTTTTTATGCCATCTTCAATTAAATTAAAGAAACTTTTACTTGGTGGTATTTCCCTCTAGTGAATGTATTTGTGCATGTCACCTCACAATTTTCTTTTTGAAAAAAAAAAAAAAAAAAAAAGCCCAGAAGGAATTATAGTTGTTTACCACTGGAAGATGCTTTCTGCATTATCTGGATTATTTTCCACCTCATTCCCAAACACTTTCCAAGTTGTCTATCAAACCAACCAATATCTTGTATGACAACAAAATCACTGCTTCCTTTTCCACAACTACTCTACTTAGCCATCCAAAATGTAATGTACTCCAAACATAATGTGTTACTTAACTTTGTCATCATGATGTTGCATTAGGTGTTAACAATGTGTTGCTTCCACATAAACACTAGATTATTCTCCAAATCACTGCTTTTCAGGACTCAGTTCCCTGTTCTTTAGATATAGAAGATATAATTTCTTAGGAGCCCAACTTTATTTTATTTACAGTGACTTTGTATTTAATTTCAAATCACTATTAAGGCAACTGGCCAATTTTGTATCCTTACAAATCCCAGTTAGAACCACTGATAATCAATTATGAGAACTTTTAGATTCAACATTTAAGATGACATGCGTATTTTCATAATACTAATTTTTTAGTTAGAATATGTTTTACCAGGTGAAAGGTTTTAGAATACTAAATGTACAATATTCCTTGGAAATCAAAATTCTAATTATTTTATTTGATTAAAAAGATGGATGTGGGGGTTTTGTTTGTTTGTTTAAATCATATTAACTAGCATTACTTATAATTCCAATGTATAAATGTCATCAACATTTACCTAAAGTTACATGAGGCTAATGCCAAACCAGCTACCTAAGTCAATCTGGTTGCCAGTTTTGAATATTGGAGCAACATAAATAACCCCCTGTATTCATAGATCTTTTTAATCAGTATTCCAGGGCTTAAAAAAATAGACATCAATAACTCTGAGAGGTCTGCAAACTCTTTTACTGGTCTTTGATGCAAATTACTCAGGCCAGCTGATTTAAAAGGTTTTTCTCTACTAGATGCTGTTTAAAAAACTCTCCAGTTATTAATGGAGCTGAGAACAATTCATCATCCTCCTGTGTTATGAGCCATTATATTAGTTCTTTCCAAATACAAAATAAATATTTTTTTAACAGTTTTATTTTCTTCTACTTTGTTAGAAGAGTTACCATCTCAATCTACTAAAAGCATTGGAATGCTTTGAAAAGACTTTAGGAATAAAGCTGAGAATTGCTCACCAGTGGGACCCGACACTTAATTGAAAATTAGTTGAAAAAATAATATAAGATATAAACATACACATGAAGGTGATATGTTAAGAACACACACATTTAGTCTTCCTAACTAATTGATAGTTGTCTTTATTAAAACTAATGTCTATTATGTTAAATAATAGAAAAAATATTTGAAATTATTTACTTGACCCTCCAGAATAGCTCTGATAAGCTCTTCAATGGATATAAATAAAAAAAAACCCAACTAACTTCAGCAGACCTCCACTGATATATACCACTTCAGAATCTACTTCAAAAGTTATATTTTATTTAAAAATATGTATAAATGAGTATT
>NW_010273673.1:0-285 GCF_000690775.1 Eurypyga helias
GGGTGGCCCCTATCCCGCCCGCCCGCGGGTGCAGTCAGCACCTCTGGAGAGGGTCGGCGCTCAGCTGAGCGGGGAAAGCGGCGCGGTGGGTCGCTCGCACCCCGGTTTCCGTGCTCAGCGTCGACGTCCGGGTGAAACGCTCCAAGTAAGCCCAGGCGCTGGCTCTTACACTTCGTACAATGGAGAACAAACTGCCTGCCTCTCCTCCTGTCTACCTTTCTTCATTCCTCCCTGCCTAAGTGTGACTCTCTCCATAAATATAGGACTGTCTGAATTTCTGTGTTC
>NW_010273673.1:475-6521 GCF_000690775.1 Eurypyga helias
AGGGGGGTTGGAACTAGATGGGCTTTAAGCTCCCTTCCAACCCAAACCATCCTGTGATTCTATGATTCTATGAACTGTGGTCAGGGCGAGCAAACAGCTTGAGATCCGCCGCGTGTTCAGGGCTGTCGCTGAAGCTGAAGAGCACAGCGGTGCCCCTCCAGCCCCGAGGACAGCCCTCCTCGCGGGGTGGTGTGGGGGTACCCCTGGTAGCCCGGGCTGAGCTGGGACCGGCACGGGAAGCAGCACAGTGTCGGTGTGCTTTGCGCTGCCCCGGCTAGTTTCAGGGCGAGCAAACAGCTTGAGATCCGCCGCGTGTTCAGGGCTGTCGCTGAAGCTGAAGAGCACAGCGGTGCCCCTCCAGCCCCGAGGACAGCCCTCCTCGCGGGGTGGTGTGGGGGTACCCCTGGTAGCCCGGGCTGAGCTGGGACCGGCACGGGAAGCAGCACAGTGTCGGTGTGCTTTGCGCTGCCCCGGCTAGTTAGCCCCACTCCTGAGAGGAGATAATTAGCTGAAGTGGAACGTTTTGCTGACCCAGCAAACCTGCTCCCAGCCCTGAGCCGGTACCTCCCCAGCTCAGCAGGCAACTCAGGATGCCCGGGCTTGAGCGCTCAGGGCTGGCAGCAAGATGCTTCTTGGTTTTAAAGAACCTGAAAGTATTTCTCTGAGATTTCCCCGGGTCTTTGGCCGTACGTAAAACCGTAGGGCCAAAGACCTCAGAAAGCCTCCCTCTCCCCCCCTGACTGCCTTCCTGCTTATGAGGTAAGATCATCTTTAACAGATGTTTGTTTACCTCTTCATAAAAACCTCCTGTGACTCCACAGCCTCCCCAAGCAGCACTGCTTTGCTATTCTTACCGTTGCAAAGTGTTTTTTCTAATGTTTAGCTATATCATTTTTATTGCAAATTAAGCTGATTATTTCTTCTTCTACTTCTGGTGAATGTAGAGGACAACTGCTTAGTCTCTGCACCCATTATAACAAATGTTTATGTGCTGGAAGGCTGTTATCGTGCCTCCCCTCCTGTTGTTCTTTTCCTAGAGAAAACAAACTCAGTTATTTTATCCATTCCTCATAAGTCATGTTTTTTTCACATCTCTTATCATTCTGTTGTTCTTTTTTGGATTCTCTCCAATTTGTCTACATCTCCTGTAAAATGTAGTGCCTGGAAACGGACACGCTGTTCCTGAACAGCATCGAGTAAATGCACAAAATAATTGCTTCCTTTGCCTTATACAAAAAACTCCCCTTAAAAGCATCTCGGAATGAGATTTGTCTTTTTTCTTTGGGAATCTCACTCAACAAACTCATATTTGGTCCTGCCCCAGCTCTTTCTTTGCTGCCAGATTGGTTCCCATTGAGTCTGGAGCAGAGCATTTGGTCTCTTTCCAAAGGTATCTCCCCCTTTCCCGAATTGTACCTTGGCACAGTCACCTCTGCAGAGGGCAGCCCGGCTCTCCAGTGTCTCACGTTCCTCTCACATTCTGATCACCCCAGCTCCCCTGCCTTCTGGAGGGACTGCCGCCCCCCAGCCCAGCTGTCACCCTTTCAGTTCCGTCCTCTAGTCTGTTGTCGTGACGTGCAAGGAAATACTGAGCAGCCCTGGAGACAGAATTTCAGGGATAGGATCTTCCCAGCTGGAAAAGTGAAGCCCTGATAATTACCTGTGGTGCTCCAACCTGTGTGGCCTCTGCATGGTGACTTCGTTTGCTGCTCTGGGACCCTGCTGTCTAGATATTTTCTCGATGCTCAGTGAAGTCAAGGTATTTTATGTCTACCATTTCCTCATCTACCAGGCCTGTTAGTTAAAGAAGGAAATTAGCCTGGTTTGACAGGATTTGTTCTTCAAAATTCCCTGCTGGTTGTTTCTTATCACCTTATTGTCCTACAGCTACTTATAAATTGATAGTTTCATAATTGGTTGCACTATCTTTCTAGGTATCGCGGTTAGGCTGACTGGCCTGCAATTCCCCAGATCCTCTTATAACAGTAATTTTCAGAGAAGAACTGCATTTAAGTTAAATAGATATTGAAAGACATTCCACTTTTGCCCTGCTTATCTTTATTCATTCTCTAGTTTTGTTCCATCCCTTCAATTAAAAACACGTTTCCCATAAGTATTTATCCTCCGTGTGAGGCTCAGCACAATCCAACCCTGCCTCCGCCTCTTCTCTTGTGCTCTCGCCCAAACCTTCCCGTTACTTACTTACTTCCCCAATCTCCCTTCTTCTTGGTGCTTTATGTCTTCCTCCCTCGCTTTTTCTCCATGGTTTGTCTGCAGTCCCCTAGCAAAATACCTTCCCCAGAAATTCGTATACCCCAGTGCCTGCAGGTCTCTGAAGAGGCTATCCTGGAAAAACCTCGGAGCTCTGCCCTTGCAATGTGGACAGTGACGTTTACCAGTCTTGCAGGGGCATGGCAAGTTCTGCCTACAGATTTTCCCAGGGCCAGCTAGATTGAAGCGGTTTCTGAGGACAGTAGGTGGCAGAGAGAAGATGAAATCTGGGAGACTCTGGTCCTAGTGATCAGATGGATGAAATCTGGGAGACTGGTCCTAGTGATCAGACTGACAGGTTGCTTTGGCTCTAGGAGGGACAAAGACAAGTGTTACTAGAAAGCAGGTGCCCTCTAAGTTGGGTAGCATCTAGCAAATAAGAGTGTTGGGTAAACCATCCAGCTTCTTGTAGGGAAGCTGAATAGATCTAGTGTTCAGCTTCATCCGTGAGTGAAAGGGTTGTGTGCTCAGCAGAAGAACAGGAAACATGTGCCACTTTCTAGCTAAGCAGATCAGGAGAAGATAACTTTGTTTGAGGGAGAGGTATCGTTATCCAGGGTTGTGCGCTGTATAATTGCACAATCTGCTATCATGCATGAACAGAGCTGTTCAATAGCATGGCCCTGCCTTGTCCTGACATCATGTCTGTGTTGGAAATCCGTTTGGAATGAAAAATCCCACATTCCCCAAGTGACCTCGTAGTCTCTGAGCAAAAGGCTGAGTTGCAGTGGAGACTTCACAGCCTCAGGGGTGCCAGAGATGGGAGCTCAAACCAGGTGAAGGATGAGAAGTCAGCAATGAAGCAAACTTCTTTCCAAAGAAAGTAATGCTTTAAAAGCGGAGGAGATGTCCGTGGTTCTTTGAAGGCAAGGAAAGTCCCCAAGGCAAGAAAAAGTGACTGCAACTTGTTACTCTCATTAGCTGCTAGTGTTACCAACACTGGCTTTTGGAGATGGAAGTGCTGAGCACTCCCACAGGTTACCTAGTGAGAGCGTAAATGCTGGGCCAGGTACACAGGTTGGAAGTGTTGGCCTTTATCACCCTGGCACCGTCAGTGTTGCAGTTCTTTTGCAGACTCAGCAAATGTCTCATGCTGCGTGTGAGGTCCCGTCTTCTAGGCCTTTGGGTTTATGGTCTCTGCTCCTTTCTTTCACAGCCATTGCTTCCACGTTACAAAGGCAGCCCTGATTTCCAGCATTACCCTGATGCCTGAGAGAATCAAGTCTCCTTTTTACTCTTCCCCTAGTCTGCCTTCTCTTCATCGCCGTCTCAAACAACCACTTCCCTGTGTAGCCCCAGTACAAGAGGAGTTACTCATTGGCCACCTTCCTCTTCATTTGGGCCATTTTCTCTGGCCGTTTTCTGCAGGGGCAGGAGGTCCTAGTAAGCTGGAGAATCTGGCGCAGAGCTCAGTGGTGTCTTTTTAAAAGGCGTCCAGTTGAAGGGTCTGTGTGGTTCTCCCCAAACCAGAAACGTCCAGCAAACTCAGCATGCCCCATGTTAAAGGCTCTGCACCCTCGTGATTGCAGAGAAAGTCACCCTGATCATTCAGATGAAGGTAACGTATACCAAATGATCCGTGACCCAAATATAATTTCTGCGTCTGCTGCATCTTGCAAGCTGTTCTGCAACTTGCCAGACAGTGCTTGATATTTGGATAGTGTTTGCAAATGGCAAATAGAAGGTTAATGGGAAATGTCTCTGACAGTAGCTGGATGTAATTTAGAGGTGGAGTACCGCCATGTAGTTACATACCTGATTTGGGGGTTGGCTCCTTATATGAGAGAGATAAGGCCCAGAAAGGGATATACACATTCAGAGCTGAGTTTTCCCAAAAGAGCATTTCAGTCTGAAAAGGGATGGGCAGTTTAACATCTGAACCACCTGGCCTCTGTGACACACGCTCGCAGGCAGTCTTTAAGGGTGTGGTGGTACCGTTTACTCTTCCCTCTCTTGCTGCTTCCCAGAGAGTGCATGAGGGTGGCAGTGATGACCAGTCACTCATGAATTAATCTTAGTTTATCTCAATAGCGTATAGCAAAACAAAGCAACAAAGGTATTCCTTATTCTTCCTTACTGTCCTTATTTCTCTTGTCGATTAATACATGCCTTTTCTTACTCCCTTCATGTTCTTGGGACTTGTGTCTTCTCCTCTACATGCCCTCTCTCCAGGAAGACTATTCCCATGCTTTATGTATCACAGCCTGAAAAATGTCATGTGCAGACCTCTACTACTACGCTGTTAAGAGAGTGATTTATTAAGGCGTTCAGAAGATGACCTTCATTCCAACTGCGTGCATGGAGATTGATTTTTCTTTTGTGTCTCCAAACTGGTCCCTCTTGCAAAATATGCTTCTTTTCCGTCTCTCACTTATCCTTTAGCTCTTTTGAAATCCAGTTTGAAAAACATCATCTCTGCCTTCAGCTGTGCTTTGGACTTTGGGGCTATGCAACTCAGCTGAAAACCTCTTTTGGAAGACAACTGCTGAAATGAAGCTCCGAACTCACAGGGCCACAAATGCCCAGGGACACTGCAGAGGAGGTCTGAAAACACTGCTTTGAAGACACACGATTTTGTGGCCCTCATATCACAATATCTCATTCAAATGATGGCTTTTCTAGAGACAGAGCATCTCCCAATGCCATTCTGGGGAATTAAATTCAGTGTTGAGTCTGCATAAAGGGAGAGGAGAGCTACTTGCTGCTTCATCACTTTATGAGCCTGGTATCTGTATCATTGCTTAGCACATCTTGCTTCCGGTAATCCTCTTTTTCTTCAGAGCTGAGCACCAAGAGCACATTCTGAGCAATTAATACAGAAAGACCAGAAAAATAACACCTCAGAATAAAGTTATAGCCTTTAGCTTACAATCAAAACTCACAGGGCAGTTAGTTGCACTTGTGGGTGCATTACTGAGCCTGTGATTTTTCTCTTCTGCGGGCTCTCCAGCATTTTTGCAGATGGTTGGAGGTAGGCGAGTGTGCCTGGGGTAACATTCCTGTTTGCTGGGCTGCTGGAATTCGGCTATGCTCCTTAACATAACAGTTTGGTTTAGACATTTTTGATGCATGTGCAAGATGCGTTTGGAAGAAAAGCTAAGCAGAACTAAGACACTGAAAGGCGAGGTTGTAAAATTGGTGTTTCTCAGCTTTGTTTAATCATAGAATCATGGAATGGTTTGGGTTGGAAGGGAGCTTAAAGCCCATCTAGTTCCACCCCCCCTGCCATGGGCAGGGACACCTTCCACTAGACCAGGTTGCTCAAAGCCTCATCCAGCCTGGCCTTGAACACTTCCAGGGATGGGGCATCCACAGCTTCTCTGGGCAACCTGTTCCAGTGCCTCACCACCCTCTCCGGGAAGAACTACTTCCTGATATCCAATCTAAACCTCCCCACTTTCAATTTAAACCTGTTACCCCTTGTCCTGTCACTACAGGCCCTTGTAAAAAGTCCCCCCCAGCTTCCTTGTTGGCCTCTTCAGGTATTGGGTGTTGATAATATTGACTGGTGATCTCGTTTTCCCATTCTACTCCTTTTTCCAGGTTAAAAGAGCAGTCCAAAGTATCTGATAGTGCCAAATACAGAGCTGGTACCTCAGTGACTGCCTGTGCTGGAAATCAGCAATGCGACTTGGCTGTCATAGCTAGGTGTAGGGTAACAAATGAATTTAATTGGTTCTGCCACCATCAGAGGTGTTGGCAGTGCCTGTTCACCTGTCACACCACAACACCTAAGGACTAGTGAGTGGGGACAGACACAGAGCTGTGCTGAACC
>NW_010273673.1:6553-19049 GCF_000690775.1 Eurypyga helias
AGTCCCTGCTTAACTGTGCAAACTCCCATTGATGCATGTATTAGGTTTTCACTGCCTGTCGCCTGTTCCTCTCCCCCCTCTGCTTTTTCATGTTCAGTGGATTCTCCTCTCTGTGTCTCTGCCTCCCTTTCTCTATTTTTTTCTCCCTATTGTTCCCCACGTCACTAACTGTCACTCACTTCATAAAGCCGTCTGGCTCGGAGCTTAAATATTGCGGGGCAAGTAAAACCCACCATCAGAGCCAATTCAGTCATATCTGCTCAGTCGTGCGACAAGATTGGGACTTTTAGGGTAGGGAAGAAGAGAGACAAAAGTTCACTCTTGCCTGCAGAGTGCCAAGAGAGGAGGGGGACGCGTTTCTTCGTTGGAGCCTTTCACAGCGGCAAGTGGCTTGCTCAACATCCTTAACCTGTAGGGTCTTTTTTGCTGGTAGCGTGCTCAGGCTGCAGCTGCGTCCGGAAGCGCAGGGCCGGGGTTTGCAACAAGCCCATGTGAGTTAAGGACGTGAGTCTGTTGAGTCGGAGTGGGCTTGGGTGGTCTCCTGCTCTTTTCCTCATGACAGGCAGTTTAAGGGAAAAGGTGACTGCCTAAATTCATGGCTTGCACCTTTTTTGAGACTTGAGGGGCTGAGTGCTTACAGGTGGAATCCTAGTCGTTTGAGCTGGTCGCGCCTCTCACCTTCAGTCCACCCAAAGCCGTTCCCTGCAGTTGAACCGAACGAGCAACCTCAGACCACTCGCAGAAAATAGGGAGGATGGTCACAGCAGAGTTTTGAGAAACGTGACTTGTTGGGAAGTGATCTCAGGAAGAGCTTAGCCAAATGAAGCCAGGCGCGAGCGAGGCATTTGAGGGATTTAGGAAACGTTTTTCCTTCTCCTGTACGGGGAGTTTTCCGTATGATAAGGTTTATCACATCCAGAATGTCGCTCTTGCGTGCTGCAGTGGAAACATTCAAATGGTAGCTGTGGATATCGGCATGACTCACAAAGAAAGAAGGGGACGGAGTTAACTGCGGTGCCTGGGGGACGCTGAAGTTTATGTTGTGTGTAGTCATGTTTTGTACAGAGCTGCACATGATTAGTAGCTGTCAGGTCTACTTCGCTCTGCGAATTTGCAGAAAGAGAATGTTTAAATCAGTTTAGATAATGTATGTAAACAGCATAATCTTCTGCTAGACTTGTTAATGTAAGTGCTGACATTAACGCACTCTTTTACACAACTTTAATGACTGAGAAAGTAGCAATTTCCTTCGGTGATTAAATTATATGTTTGCCGCTTACGCATGCAAGGTGTTTGTGCAAGCTGAAGGACTGCGTTCTGTTCTTTGTTTTCTAACATGCATGTCTGGGTTTTAAAGTTTCACAACGCTTGAAGGCGGGGAGGATGAGTCCATCTCGTTTTAGAAAAATGACATCGGAAGGGGTTTTTTTGGTTGAAAATTTGTGAAGTTTCTCACAGCCGTAGAATTCCCCATATTTTGTGTGTTTCCCTATGTGGGAACACACACATACACACGGTAGTCGAAACAGACTGGCGTGCGTCGGTGTGTCGTAACACGGCACTACAAATATATCCCAGTGGTATCTGAGGGAGGAGGGAAGTTTAGATACTCTGATTTCCATGCTGTTGACTGTACCTTCTTTTTCCCGACTCTCGTGTATGTGTGTCTACATTTAGGAAACCGTAGATGGAGGTAGTATGTAAGGGATGAACTTCTAGATCCCTGTGAACAGCTATTTTATGAATAATGTTCCCTATTTCACTTGTCATGGTCTGTAAGTCAGTCTTTCTGAATCACTCTAATATTCCTCAGAGGCTTCAGACTGCTGTGATGTGTTAAATCAGCCCATCCCAAGCAAGTTTCCTCTTTGTTTCCTTCATTCATAGATTTTTTTCCTCACCTAAAATTGTATAGTGGGAAGTTTAGGATACGCAGGATTGAAGTCCAGCCCTAGGAGTAATTTCTTATCACACAAAAATAATGACAGACGTAATGTATGACCTGCATTACTTGAAAATGGACTACTTCCTTAGCTTTCCAATAGGATATCTGTATGCGGCTTCCAGCTCTCTGTTAGCCTGAGATAGTAGCACTGAGAGAGGGAGAAAACAGTATTTTAGGTCCCAGTTTCAGACCTTTGTGTTTCTCTCCAGGGTGGTTCCAGTGTCAGGGTGGCAACTGACTTCAGAAGAGGATGCAGAGAATAGCCCCAATAACACAGAATAGCTATAGTGTACATAATGCATGCTCTATAGCGAAGCTAGTACGTACGGTAGTGACTAAGCCTATACAGCACTGCTAACACAGGAACGGGGTTGTTACAGCTGTTCTTACCCAACAGTGATTTCTAATGTAGAAATAATGTATGCAACCTCCAGAGAATGCAGCTTTGTGTAAGTGCAAGATGGGCACCAGTCTGAGGTCTGCTTGACCCACGTGTGGCTGTGCTGCAGAAGAGCTTGGGTGCTTGAAAGCTTCAATCTCTTTTCTAACTGCTGCAGCTGCATGCTGATAAATCTCTTTTACCGTACTGCTGGCGAGTGTTTGTACGTGAACAAAATCTAAGCAGCAACGCAGCCTACAAGGCCCCATGGAAGAGTCTTGCCTGGAAAATATACTCCTGGGCTGAGAAGTAATTGCCCGTTTAGAGCCGGGGAAGAAAGAATTTAGCGAGCAGTTTGCTCTGGCTTCCCAGCCCTTCTTCCGCTAATAAATCATTGTGATCAGGCAAATAAGCAAGCAAGCAACCTTCTTTCTCTTCTCAAAGCATATTAGGGGAATACTAGTTGGAGGCAACAACAGGCATTGGTGGGAAAAGCATAGATCTTTTCAATTTAGCATAATTTGTGGTCATTCTCTTTCTTTTTTTCTTTCCTTAGACAGTAAGAAATGGGTGACTGGAGTTTCTTGGGGAACATTTTAGAGCAGGTGAACGAGCAGTCCACTGTCATCGGGAGAGTTTGGCTCACGGTGCTCTTCATTTTCCGCATCCTGATCCTGGGAACAGCCGCCGAGCTAGTGTGGGGTGACGAACAGTCAGACTTTGTGTGCAACACCCAGCAACCTGGTTGCGAGAACGTCTGCTATGATGAGGCCTTCCCCATCTCCCACATCCGTCTCTGGGTCCTGCAGATCATTTTTGTATCCACTCCTTCACTAATGTACTTTGGGCATGCCGTGCACCATGTCCGCATGGAGGAGAAGAGGAGGGAGAGGGAGGAAGCTGAGAGGCGTCAGCAAGCTGAGGTGGAAGAAGAGAAGCTGCCCCTGACTCCAAATCAGAACAAAGGCAACAACCCTGATGGGACCAAGAAGTTTCGCCTGGAGGGTACCCTCCTGAGAACCTACATCTTCCACATCATTTTCAAAACCCTCTTTGAGGTGGGATTCATAGTAGGTCAGTATTTCCTGTACGGCTTCCGAATTCTCCCCCTTTACCGCTGTGGGCGGTGGCCCTGTCCCAATCTTGTGGACTGTTTCGTCTCCAGGCCCACGGAAAAGACCATCTTTATTATGTTCATGCTGGTGGTGGCTTCCGTGTCCCTCTTCCTCAACCTGGTGGAGATCAGTCACTTGATCCTGAAAAGGATCCGGAAGGCTCTGAGAAGACCAGCAGAAGAAGCGCTAGGGGAGGTCCCGGAGAAGCCCCTCCCTGCCATCACAGTCCCCTCCATCCCAAAGGCCAAAGGCTACAAGCTGCTGGAAGAAGAGAAGCCGGTGTCTCTTTACTTCCCTCTCACGGAAGTAGGGGTTGAGCCCAGTCCCCTTCCATCAGCCTTCAATGAGTTTGAGGAGAAGATTGGGATGGGACCCTTGGAAGATCTCTCCAGGGCATTCGATGAGAGGTTACCGTCGTACGCACCCACGAAGGAGCCGGAAGAGGAGAAGGTGAGAGCAGAGGAGGAGGAGGAACAGGAAGAGGAGCAGCCTCAGGAGGAGCCAGGGGTGAAGAAAGCAGAGGAGGTGGTGAGCGATGAAGTGGAAGGGCCTTCAGCGTCCTTCAGCCCCTGCTGACCTCGCTGCCGATATGAGACCCCTCAGCAGGCTAAGTAAAGCCAGCAGCCGGGCCAGGTCAGACGATTTGACTGTATGAAGGTGCAGGATACGGGGAGCACATGCAAAAGAAAAGGTTGAAGAGAAAAGGAGAGAGAGAGAAAGAATCAAAAGATATTTTTAAGCAAAGTGCTAAAATGGTCATTTGAATATTATTTCCTCTTGAGATTCTCAACTGGAAAGGTACTATCATGGTAACTGTGCCTTATTTGCCCTGTATGTCCATTTGAAAAGGAACATTTTTCCTTTTTCCACATGCCAGCTCACTCCTTACAGTAATATCTACACTGTACACATAACCGATGTCTTTTGAAACCCAATGTGGCAGCGAAACCCAGATGTCACCACTGTGACCGTATTCACTGGAAGCTTTGTGTCCCACATTTCTCTAAGAATGTGGGGAGGATCTGTCCCTTCAGCCAGCGATGGGGAGGGCTGATCAACACCTCTATCCAGTATTTCTTTTTCTGTTTCCACCTATGGCATGCTGAGCAGGTCTCCCCTTCACTGTTGGCATGGAATTGCGGTTACCTAATTCACAAAGTGAAGTCTGTGCTTAGCATCACCACACTAAAATAGAAAGCACTATTTCCCCCCTCTATCACAAAGGCCAAAATGTCCCCAGTTTCTCTGAGAATGCCAATCTGAGTTAGGTAAAAATATTTTTCCTTTGTCAAAAATATTTCCGCTCTTTAAGTGACATTGACAGTGGGCACGGTCAACAGTAGCTCTCTACTAGGGTTTAGCAGATGCCCACAGCTGGATTATTTGTTCCCAAGAGGGTCATCCATCCCTGAGCCTATTTCAGAACACTGGAAAGAATAAATCCAAGTGGTATTTTTTACTTGCAGTCTCGTGACTTAAAGATCTGAAACTCGATTTAGCAAAGCAAGCGTGGGAAGTCTTCTGTGAAAGGAGGAAAGAGCTACAGCCCCGGGAGTGGGAAACCAAATACAAGCCTTCCTGGCATGATCCTGACATGTGCTCGGTTCTTGGAGCTCCCAGACTTACAGGCACTCAGCAAATCTGAGGTACAGAGTCCTGAAGGCGCCTGTGAACCTAAACCAGGGGCCTGGGTAACGATGCAACTACTTAAACCCCAGAATATAAAACTGGTTGCTCAAGTTTGAAATCTGATAGGATAATAGTCTTTTGACATCCTTTGTTTTTAATTTGACAGACAGGAGCCATCCAGTGGTCTCCTTCTCTACTAAATGCCAAAGTCTTGGGTAAAACAAGCCCTTTCGAAGGATAATGTAGACCTTGTGTGCCAACAGGTCTGTACAGAACTCTCAGAGCCTCAGCAAAACCTTTTTTTGTTACAAAAGGCATAAAAGCATGTGCTTAAATGTCTGTGGATTTCTAATTTTAGGACTCGAGCAGCACCTTTTGGCTGGGACAGTGCAGCAATGCATTCAAAAGCTTCAGGTTAACAGCTGTGTCCCCCCAAAACTGAGCCTCATGCCAGAAAAGTGCAGGTATGCACTCTCATCTGCTCTGCTCTGCAAACCTCAGACCCTGCCGGCTCAGCAAATTCTTCCTGCTGGGCTGCAGCCCATCCCATTGTTCCCAGGACAGGCTCTAATCCAGGTCAGGAAAAAAGAGGTCTTTGGCATAATGCATAAAACTCATCCCGCCTTTAGCTAGAAAAGACAGAAAAGACCCCCTGCGGTCTCCCATTGTAGCAGGGCTGACTCCAAGCCCATTGAAGTCAAATGGGTGACTGAGCCAGCTCTGGGTAGGCTTGGGCTCAGACCTCCAGCCCTGCTGCCCCGTCCCAACCCAGGCAGCCAGTCACTGCTGTCACTGGCCGGATCTGACCCGTTTGGTGGAGTTCCTGTGCCTTGTCACGCAGCTGCCCCATACGAGCTCAGAGGTGGCTGGGCTTCACTGCCGAATGAAATAAGCTGTACATATGTAGAAAGTTTGTGGGGTGCATTGGGATTCTTCAGCACCATAGCGGTGCCTCGTATTCCTTTTTTTTTTTTTTTTACACTATTAATCCTTTTGCTCCTCTTGGGCCTGTGTATTTTCCCAAGGTTTGCAGCCTGAGGTCAAAATCTTTGCTCCCTGGACAAGGGCTGTTAGGTTGTCCTTCCTTGTGAAGGAAGACTGGAAGGTACCTCCTTGGACAAAGCAACACCGCATGTGAAGGAACATGCAGAGAGAGAATCTGGAGGCTGCTTTTTATCCACACTCTACAGAAAGGGGAGGACAGCTAACACACATGAAAGGCAACTGAGGGGAGAGAGAGAATGCTCTTCCGCAGGAAAAGAGTCTACTGTGCCCAACTCGAGACAGGGCAAAGATTTAGATGAGCAGCAAAATCACCACACTTGTACTAGATGGGATGGGATCTGTTGCTTTTTCTTTTCTTCGCTGAGAGATAGAAGAGAGTTTCAATGGTTGTAAGCATCAACCAGCCCCCTCGTTGAAGGGGGTTGGAAACACGTTTTCCTGTAGGTAAAAAACAAAGCCCCGTCATGGTTCGGTTCTTCAGAGCATCCGACCCTTCCAGATAGCCCTGTCGCGGAGGAGATGGACCACCCCCACCCTTGTTGACTTCTAATTACTTGACAAGTCCTTTGACGTACAAAGTGTTTCAATAACCGTGCCTGTTGCTGACCTCTGACGCGCGTACCTTCCATAGATCACTGGACCACTTAAAGATGAGGGCTCGTTCATCAGAGGTAAAAGGCTGATGGTAACGGCCAGTCCAGTCTTTAATCATGTCACGTTGAGTGTGTCGTTCTTTCCCACCGGCGTGCCTCAGCCAGATGCACTGTAGGTGGCCTACCCAACGGACAGGTGCTCTGTGGTTCTTTCAGAGCTGCCGCAGGAGAGCTCGTTTCTTCCTCCGGGTCACGACAGCACAACGAAACAAGCCAGCGTTTTCCTCCTGCCTCCGGACAACGGCTTGTTGATCGATTTTTTTTTTTTTAGTTTTTCGAGCCAGTTTTCAAGTACCCTGCCAGGCTGCTAGCGAATCCGCAGCCACCAAGTACGAGCCACGGCATCAAGACGGCGCTTCTTGGCAAACCGGGCAGGGAACGAACGGTCCGCTCTTCTGGCACTCAGCCTCATCTCTGCCATGAAATCACTGTGGGACTGTCAGCAAGTCATTCTTCCTTCTTGTACAACTGGGAATCATTTTCTACCTCGCAAAGACGATGTGAGGCTCAAGATACTGTGTTAGTAATGGAATGGGAGGTCCTTGGATGGAAGGCCCTACAGATGAGCAAAAGATTATTGCTATTTCTGGATGTGATACCGTATAAATGTGTTTTATTCCCTCTCAATGAGACAAATTTAATAATTTATTCAAGAGATTCCTAGTGAAGTTGCATAACAGCCTCAGAGCTGTGGATTCAGTGTATGATTCTACTAAAAAAGTAATTAAGCAAAACCTAGATATGTATGTAAAGAACAGGGAAAATTATCTTCTTGGGAAGGGGGAAGTCACTGGACAATTAGAGCCACGCCTGGACCATCTGAAGGTCTGTGTACCCCCTTGGCTCCCTGTGCAAATTAATTATGAACAGATCACATGGCTCTCTGCAAGGAGCATAAGATGCAAGTGTCAAAATCACCAAAGGAGGTGAAAGTAGAAGAGAAAGGTAGTGTCTTAGCTTACAGTAGCATGTGGGAGTTGGTGTTCTTTAGTGTCTAGAGCAGTGGACCTAGGATAATAATCTTAGATTTATTTCCAGCTCTGCTTCTGACTTGCTGTGATAATCACTTTACCTCTCAGTGCCTGTTTTCTCCACCTGTAAAATGGGTGTAAGAATTTCCACCTACCTCACAGGGATGTTGTGAGGCTTTCTTAATTCCGTTTGTAAAGTAAGTAGGAATGATCTGATGAAAAGCACTGCTGAAATGCACGGTATCCTTGTTATTTCCTGGCAGAACTGCTAACTTGGTTAATACGTGGCTCCTCGACCAGAAGGGCAGTAGTTTGAACACCGCACTGACATCATCAACACAGATGTGGATTTTCCATGAGCAAAAAAGATTTTATTGACCCTCACCCCTCTCTCCCACCTTAGCCTTGGCCTTGCCATACAAAGCAGTGATGATGGGGACATGGACCCCTCTTCTCCATCCCCAGCATCCGTTCTGGGGCAGCATTTGTGCTTAAATAAGCCAGTGCCTGGAGCGGGGGGTGCAGGTTGGTGGAGCTCTAACACTTTTAAGGTCCTCACAAGGCACATGGGAGAGGGTTGTAACACTCACGGTATTGCTGGGCTTCTGCTTAAAACCACTCAGTGCGAACTCCAGGTAAATTTTCCAGAGTTTCCATGGAAGAGTTCACAGTTGCTTGTGGCACACTGAGAAAAAGCCACCCTTCATGAATGCAAACCCAGAAATTATCGTGTTATACCGATTCTTTCCTCTAAGTGAGAGAGATACCAACAATCTCTTAGTGCTGAAACACAATGAGGTACAGATTCCTCCTCCTGCGGGAGGGGAGAGATTTGCGGGGGGGTTTCTCTGCTCTCTAGGTCTGTGTGGGCATGAAATCTACTTTCTGAGGGAGGAAAGTCCAGTCTCTCCCACCACTCCCTAACTCACTGACCGTGCAGTTTTAAATTTATAGAGCGGCTGTGTCACACAATGCTGAAAAAAACCCCAAAGTGGCAGTTTGCTGTTTTGTATAGAAAATGGCTTTTCAGGCTGACAACTGAAAGTAATCCTAGCCTAGGCGTAGTTTTGTTTAATAAAGACAGGAATATCCATGAAAACTAAACTAAAGCCTTCCTATAAGCCCGAGGCAGTTTTGATAAAACGGTACACGGTGCCAGGTTTCCCGAGGGCCAGGGTTGGATGGGCATAACGAAAATCAGGGGGCTTGCAAAAGTATTTTTTTCCCCCCAGGAGAATGACACTACCCTTTCTCAGGCTCTGTGTGTGCTGCACCTTTTAACATGGCTCAGGAAAGGCTTTTTGCCAACACCAAATGTGCTGATGCAGTGGAGTAGTAACCATGGCAAATAAACGTGTGTTGACTTGCCAAGACGTAGCCTGGCACACAACCCTCTCCTTGCAACTAACTTGGCACGCACCTATTTCAGTGAACACCAAGACACGCATCTCTGTCAACAATCCCAGTTTTTCCCTCAGCAGCTTGATGTAAAAGGGACACTGAAAGCTTGTTCAGCTTAGAGAGGAGGGGGCTAAGGGTATGGGGAGACCTAGCTGCTGTCTTTGGGTAGTTAAGGGGGAGGGACAGGGAAGTTGAGGACGCTCAACAGAGGTGCCCAGCAAAAGATCAGAGGCCACGATCTCAAGGAGAATTCTGACTAAAACAATCTGACAAGAAAAAGGATCATTCAAACGGAGAGTGGTTCAGCACTAGAGCGGGTACCCAGAGACATGGTGGGATCTCCATCCTTGCGGGATGAAGCCGGACTGGGAAAAGCGTTGAGCACCCTGATCTGACTCTGCCTTGTGCTGAAGGTTGGACCAGCTGGTCCTTTCCCACCAGAATTATCCATCCCACGGGAGGCTGAAAGCTCAGTGCAACCACTGCGGGGTGGAATAACGGGTGTAGGGCACACTCTGCGGGGTGTTCTGGCACTGCTTGCTTAGACTGTCCCAGCAGGTCACACCAACTAACCGGGCACGGCAGCAGAGGCTGATGCACGGAGCTAACTCATGTCTGGTAGCTACAAAAGCTGCTTGAGGCCAGAATTATGTCTTGTGGAACTGGTTTGGAAAAAGCATTACAAATAATAATAAATAAAAAAAAAAGAAAGGAGAGTATGCTTGACAACAGAGAAAATAATGGAAATATGAGGGGCTTAGGTCTTTCCAGCTCCCTTTCATTTCAGTGTCAAGTGTGCCTTTAAATCCATCTGAAAGTGCAGAGGACTGCATTTTAGCATTCTGTCAACAAAACCCTGCGTATTTTAAAGCTTGCTGATCCGGGATGGAGCAGAACTGAATAGAAATGGTGATTACAGATCTACTGACAGTACATTTTGAAATAAAAAGAACAACAAAGACTGTTGGCCTTCACCTTCCTAGATCCAGCCTGGCACAGTAAAAGCAAAACAAGCCATTTATTGTTTTCCAAGGAGGAAAGGCTATATTGCTTGGAAAAATCATGGAGTAGCGTACCAAAAATATAATTTAAGTCAACATAGCAAAGAATTTATGGTGAATATTAAAAAGCTGACTCCTATGGTGTTTACCTGAAGCTCAGGGGAGAGCTGGATTGAAGGATGATCAGGATAAGGAAACCCAGTTACAAATGACCATACCAAAAAATCCTGGATTACAGGCAGCTACGGGGATGAGGCTGTGCAGGGGGGCAGCAGGGAATCCCAAGTGCCAACACGTCATGGCAGCTGACGGGCAGGCTGCAGGCAAAGGCCAAAGCAAAGAAGCCTGTGAGCTCATCGGCCAAGTACCTGCTTTTAAGGCTACGGCAAGCCAACTTGAGGCATAAATTAAACCCAGCCTGTAACCAAATCTGGTATTTCTGGATTTTAAGAAGGTCAGCAACTTTAAGATAATGTCATTGAACGTTTATGTGCTGGTTCCTCTATTTATCTGTTAGAATCAAGAACCAGAACTAGCATGCACAAAGCTTTCCCCCTCCCTCCCCAGTTCTTCTACCTAGGTGTATGAAGAATTACCGGGACAAAAACGTTCAGGTAAATTTCTCAATACATACACGTTAGTTCAAAGAAAAGTCATAGACAACCCCTTAAAGGAATTCCCCTGTTGCCAGTGAACATCATCCTCCTGCACCCACCACTGATAAATTCAAAAGAAATTCAGAATCGGAATGATGTCGGATTTACTCCCAGCTTCAGAGCCCCTGTTTATGAAAACCTCTGGAGAGAAAAGAAAATGGGGTGGCCGGCTGCCAGCTAAGCCTATTTGTCATGAACATGCCCTGTAGCACCTTCTGGAAACCTACGCTATCTCTAAAGATACCCTTGGTCAACAAACTATTTTAACTCAATACGCTCCACTTTTCTGCTTTACTTGAAAGAGTCGACTTCAGTTCCCTGTGAAAATTGGAAATAAAATAGCTGCATTCACACTGTAGTACATGGAAGAATAAAACGTGGAACTGAGCGGACCCCTGCCAAAAAGAGGAAAAGCCCTTCTTCCTCATGTGCTGCCTCTCCCCTCTGGCCGCCTCCATCCATGTTCTCTTCAATGAAACCATCAGCCCCTCAGCACTGAGAAGCTGCCTTTGTGCCCGTGGAGTGCCATGGGCCCTTCTCCCCCCACCCCCGTGCACATCAGCAGCCATCTAAGGAGGAACAACACGGAATAACTTTCCCATTTTCTTTTTGCGCTTTTTGTCTTCCCTGAAGGAGAATTCCTGGGGCTGGGGGGTAGACCGGAGTTTTTCTAGTAGGAATTACCTTCTTCCCTGTGTGCTTCTCCCAAGGCTCGGGGATCATAATTTACAGCTAAGTAGAGGCATGTTTCAAACCTATTTATAAACACATGCAAAGAAGAAAGTTTAAAGACCTATGACCAAACTCTGCCTTGTTTTTTAACCTTGTGTTGAAGTAAGCGGAGTTGCCAAGGTGTAAACAAGAGCAGAATTTGGCTTTGCATAATTTATTTTTTAAAGGATTTCCTGTTAACTTCTATCTTTAAAAAAAACAACCAACAATTAACCTTGCCCCACAACCTACCAACACAGAACAAAACAACCACAAATCCCTCCAAACTCAGGAATCTCATCACTTCAGGAAAGATCAGTTTCTAAGTAGCAGATGCGGAAAGGAAAAACAGGGAAGCTCAGGTCTCAGCTCTGCATTAATTGGCAGTGATTCCAGAAGCTGTAAAAATACCAGAGGCTTCAGGTCAGATTCTGCTCCCTTGGTTCATTTCCCCATGAAAGCTGAATGTTTTTCCCTCTTTGCAATGCTGTAGACAAGGAGACAAATTTCAGACCAAGATGACTGACAGCAAGACAGAAAGCCAAACACTCGGAGGGACTGTGGGACTAACCCCGTGACTCAGCACAACCAAACGCAGATTCGTTTGCCTGATGAAATGAGTTGTCATGAATAAAGGTTCCTGATTTTCAATCAGCAGGGGCTCTGTGATTTGCTAAACTCCCAACTAACCCCACTTGACTATTTCTCTGTTTTATTATTGCAAATATAGAGAGTTTTGGCTAGCAAAGGTTAGGTGTATTTTTAAGAGGAAAAAAAAGATACACATGCCATTAAGTTCAAGTGGGGACATGACTATGACATGAAGGGTTGGATCTCACACCAATAGGCATCAGGAAATTCCCTATTTGAACTTTTACTTCCCTTCTGGCCCCATTCCTTGATACATTATCATTGCAAGGCCTGGAAGGCATGCCTAGCCCAGTTCTTGGCATGGAAGGAGGATGGAAAGGGCCTCACGTGGGGAGATTGATCTCCCCTTAGGTGGGAACAGGAACACAGAATCATCTAG
>NW_010273674.1:0-28146 GCF_000690775.1 Eurypyga helias
GCCATCGCGCTCCCCCGCTCTCCCCTCCGGGACTTAAAGCGACACGGGTTTCTCAGGTTTCCATTAGACTTTAAAAAGGGAGGGTTAGCTCGCAGGTGTAATGTTGAGCAGACCTCCAAGGGTCTTCTCCATCATGACATTACTGGCCACGGTACCAGCAATGGATCCGTGACGAGCATTTTACACCTCGCCTTGAAGTTTAGCTAAAAAAAAAAAAAACTTTTCAAGGCAAGAAGAGAATAGCTGATTTGTGTAATAATATGTGAAGTACCAGGGGAGGTTCTTAGTTACATTATTTGAGTTCCTACCTGACAGCTGGCGAGCTGAACAGCGCAGAACCCCGCTCCAAGAGCACGGTTCTCTGTGACGTCACCCGTTTCTTTCCTAGTGATGATTGCAAATAACTGCTGTGGAAACGCATCTCGCCACTTTCCGCCCCTTTTGAGGAAAGGGCTAATGCTACTGTTGTTTAATGCATGGTAATCTTTCCCTTGTTTCACATGTGTACATACCCATGTATAGCCAGTTATCTGCCTTTCTCTCACTAGAAGCACTTAGATGTTCTTAAGACAGTTTAATTTTTGTCTTTATAGCCAATAATATGTGCTTTTTCATGTATTGAAATTGAGACCGGTTCATTGGTACAGACCTTTAAATATTTTGGTATCGAGTATACATGCATATAAGGTTCCTTTAAAATTAACACTTCCGTGTTGCCTCTTTCAGGGTGAATTGTTAAATCCTTGCCGCTGCGATGGATCGGTACGATACACACATCAGCTTTGCCTGTTAAAGTGGATAAGTGAAAGAGGGTCATGGACCTGTGAACTCTGCTGTTACAGATACCATGTTATAGCAATTAAAATGAAGAAACCTTGCCAGGTAATATGTTTATTTGTTTGTTGGTTAAAAAATATGTATTTGCAGTCATTTTAAAAAAACAAAATGGTACTTACGTTTATTTCGGGGTGTTTGGAAAATATAGAGGAAGGGCTTCGCCAGTTAGCACTTGCACTCACTTGGAGTTAGTTTTTAAGACCAGTTGCATATTAAAATGTGCAATCATTTGATTCTGTTATGTTCAGCTTTTGGCTTGCCATAGAAATGGTCTTCAGAGATTGTTAAACTCTGTAATTAGATGACATACTGAGACATGACAGAATTTGTATCTCCCTAATTCACTTTCTGAACGTTAAACATGCCTTTATAGTTTGTTAAAGACTCAGTCAAAGGTTGATTTCATTCATTTTTCAAGCTTGGGCCCAGAGAAGAGAGGCAAAGAAAACTTCTGTTGCCCGTGTATTTACCTACTGTAAAAAAACTAAAAGGAGGTGACCTTTCAGTCTTGACACGATCCAGAGTAACAGGATGCTCTTTAAGTTTTGTCCACCAATAGCTGTTTCAGAAGCTGAAATGTGCCGTAATATTTTTCACAGCATCACAACATGCAGCTGGAAGTTAGAATATTACAGTGGTAGCATGTTCAGGGAGAGGGGAGACTCAAAGCTTTAGCAGATCTCTTAGAGAAGCCTTAATAAACTTTGCATGTCAGAATTCTTTAGAGGCTTAAAATTCCATCCTAGGAATTGTATTTCATACACCTGAGGAACACATTTAATAAGATAATTGTATCTTGTTTGTTTTGATCCTATGAGCTCAGAGATGATGGAGCTCTCAAAGGCCCGAGCACTCAGGTGATTTTTCTGTGCCTGAGTTTGACTGGAGATTTATAGAAAAGTCATTCTTGGATGATACTGGCAGTTGTGTGAGCGTGATAAGCATTCCTTGGATGTAGGATCTCTGAAGTATTTCCTTACAGCTGTTCAGATTAGGTGCTCTTTCAGAGACGGTTGTGACTTCAGGTTTTTTCTTCATGAATCCACAGAGGAAACATTTTTTATAAGCTTTCCTGGATAGAATCTTTATGATGTAAGAAAGTCATGGATTCGTAAAAAACTCCAGAAAACAAATTGATGATCTTTGATATGGTGTTTCACAGAGAAATGTAAATTTGGATATTTATTTTTTCAGTATCCTTCTCAGGGTTGTACCAGAAAGACCTTAAACCTTGCACTAGTCCATTAATGAAAGCACGTGTTGCTGGACTTGCTCTTTACCGCAGGGTGAAATTTGATCCAGTAATAGTCAAGGTTAAGTACTACAAAAAACATGCACAAACTATAATGAGGGGACATGGAACAAATATTGGTTTGGGCAGGAAATTTTGGAAGGTTTTAGAAACAACCTAAAGAGGAGGGAGAAAACTTAAATGTCTGACTTGGAAATTAAACCCACTTAGAATTGCATTTTAGATCAACAAAGAGAAAGAAAGCATATGCAGAAATATTTTTTTTATATTGACTTGTTAAGCCTTATAATTTGTATGGATTTCCTTCCTAAATGAAATATAAACAGAGTGCTTTATTTTTTCTTGGTGCTATTGAATCCTTAAGCTGTTAGCAAATTATTTCACTAGACTGGCATTTAAACCTAAATGTATATTGAGGAATGTCAGTTCTCTTGTAAGTTTCAGAAATAATATTTAAAAGTGGAACATAGTCATGCTAAAGGTTGAAAACATATATCTTGGTGCTAATCCCCATCTTTTCTATAAAAATGAGCAATAAATATATTTAGAGATTAGCCTTTTCTAAACTGTTACTGTAGTCTGACATAAAAAAGTATTAGGCTGGGTGTTTAATATACCCTGTGCTCCTGTTCATTAAAACATTATATTCCAGTACTTTATGCAAACTGGACCTGTTCCAAAAAGGATACGGTAGATTGATGTGCAAATTTAAAAGCTAATTGCATAGCAATTCAACATCTTTTCTGACATCAGGAAAATCACCAAACAAACAGTTAATTTTAAAAAAGAAATTCTTAATTGTTAGGTCTGATTTCTTAATATAGATGAACAAAATTAAGGTTGTAATTGGTATTATACAAGCAAGTGTGTAGTTACTGGAGGTGGACAGTGGCTCATGAGTTCAGTGGTTTTCAGTGGCCCAAACTGTGATTGTTAACACTTGAGATATTCAGCATAAAAATTACTAGGTTTGACAGTTTTTGTGAATTACAGGTTCAATTTTTCGAGTTCGTGTGAGTAGTCCTCACGCATTTGAGTGATCTCACTGGCACCAATTAGATAGGCATGAGCAACACTTTGTAGCAGACTGCATGGATGTATATGCATGTTATATTAAAAAGTGCAAAAGTCAGGTTCTTCAGGTACTCTAGTATGGTCAGTGTCCAGAAAAAATGCGTAGTAAATCTTCAGTAAAAGTTATTGCCAATGACTGTGCTCAGCTGGATGAAAACTTTTACTTTTTGGAGGCATAACTAAGAGGGGGAAAGGAAGAAGGCCCAAATCTTCACTTGCGCTATTTAAACTACACTATGTGCTAACAACAGTCTACTGACGTTTCTGCTGTTACACTGCCTGTAATGAAGATCCGGGAGGATACATTGTGCTGTTCACTATGTCAGCACACACAAAGAGCAAAAAAGATTGTCCCAATCTTGGACAATTTACAAAAAAGTTCGAACAGGAGATAAGGCGCAAGTCCATGGGGATGTGTAAAACAGTTGTCTCAGTACACTGCCCATTTTTAACTATCACTGAGTTTTTGGCGTCTCAAATGGGATGAGTTTTAAGATGCCTCTTTAAAAGAAAATAATGAAGATTTGCAGGCACCCTTGCCTGTGAAGGCAGTATGGGAAGGGCTGCTAGAAAATAAAATAGGTGGCTGAGACAGCTATCATGAACTGAACAGAAATGAGGTTCAGTGTCTCAGTAGACATAGAAGGTAATTAATGCGTCAGTAAAAGCCTGGAAGGACTTTAAAAATAAAGTCAGGCTTCTTTTATTTGATGTGATGGGGAAGAGAGGAACCAGCAGAGCGAAGAAAGAAGGGCAGTAACATGGTCAAAGCAGTGGACTAAAAAATTGCATTTGAAGCAGTCTTGTGGTCACTGAGAAAATTGCATTTGTCATGAGCTTAAAAGCTGTGTTACAGTAATTAAGATGTAAAAGTGATGATGAGCAATTAAATTTTTATATATGAATAGATGTGCTACATAGAAATCATCCCCAAGTTTTAGAAATACTGTGAACAGGAAGATCCAAATACATATTTAAATTTGATGTAATTCCTGGGTTACAGAACAGGTTTGTGGATTGGAGGATGAATCCGTACTGCCTGAGGAAGAGAGATTTTATTGATCC
This sequence comes from Eurypyga helias, assembly GCF_000690775.1. NCBI lineage: Eukaryota > Metazoa > Chordata > Aves > Eurypygiformes > Eurypygidae > Eurypyga > Eurypyga helias. Next base: position 4,229 of record NW_010273674.1, read on the forward strand.
GAAATACCTGGTAAGATCCATGCAAAAGGTGCTAGAAGCAGATTAATATTTTAGTTTCGACACGAGAAAGAAGTCTGAAACAGAAAAGCAGGTCTGTCAGTGATCAGCATGGATGCAGTAGTTGTACTTCTCACTCTGACGTCTCCTAAGTGTCTGCTTTTGGCCACTTCTAGGGAGAAGTTACTTCTAGACCTTTTGATTTGGTACACCCTGAGTTGTTTCAGTGACATGCACTGGGTGGAAGCTGGTGATTGCCATCAGTTCTAAGCAGCATGCCTGATGAGTTTAGAAACAGAAGGCTAGCAGGACTGTTGGAGAGGCCAGTGGTGTCAAAGTTGTGGGTTTGTTTCTGTGACGGGAAAGGCAAAACGCATTTCCTCTGTACTTTCTGGGAAAGATCTGAAGGTGAATGAGAGACTGAAAAAGAGAATTGAACTAAGCACGTGGATCAGGAGGAAGGTGGTGTCCCTGGTGCAAAGTAGAGAGATTATAGAGGACAGTAAAAAATTCACCGCTGATGGAAAAGACAGAATTGCAAAAATAGAAGGCAACAGAGAGAATATGCGAAGGGGATAATGAATTTCATGTTGCATGGTCTTTTCTTTGGTTTTGTGTGTTTTGTTTTTTTTTTTTTTTTGTAATTAATGCATAGAGAGACTCAGAAGGATTAGAGAGTTGGAAAATAAAGGCAGAAAAAAAAGGTGTGGAGACGAAAGACAGTTAAACCTGAGAAACGCGCTTGGTTAGTCGTTCAGATGAGAGAACAAATTTGTCAAGGAGCAAGTGAGCAGGCCACTGGTGCACGACCAGCATCCAAAACAGATGGCTGTCAGCGTGCAGAGCTGAAAGGGTGCAAGGCGGGCATTACAGTGGAAAGGAGGAGCAAAACTGCAGAAGCTTTAGAAGGGTGGAGAGAATTGGTAACTAGTGACAGGTGAGAGGCAACAGTGGAGAGAAGAATCATCAGTCCCAATGATCTGAAAGTCACGAAGTAATGAAGAATAGTGTGTGTACAAATGAACTGATTCTATCACAGTGATAGCACACTGATAGTTGGGTAGGGATAAAGAAGAACTCATAACAAAAGGCTGTATACAGACCTAGGTGAAAAGCTAATCCAAGCAGTGAATAGCTATTTTGATGACTACAAACACTGAACCATATCTGTAAGTCCAGTGAGGAGAGATGGTATTTGCCTGAGAGGTCAGAGCAGTCATCATCATGGGAGATGAATCCATCAGCAAGGAACATGGGAGGTTATAAAGAGAGGTAAAAACTGAAATTGGAAGGATCAGGTAGAAGAGGTTTAAGTGCACAGAAAATAGAAGCTTGAAAGAGGTGAAGGAGAATGATTTTATTTGAGAGACTCCTATGAAAGAACTGCGAGTGAGGAAGGAGGGAAGGGGGGTAGGAATTTAGGTCAGAACTATGAAAAATTAGAAGCCAGATGTTTCAAACCTATGATTCACTTCAGAAACTTGGATATTCTTAGTCTAGTGAGGATTTTAACATTGTATGGCAAAAATTATGCTTTCTTGTTGGTTGGGATGGATGAAGGTTGAAGAGATGATCTAGAAGGTGTAGTTAATATTTGGCATTTTGCTACAATGGTTGAAGTGCCACCAGCAAACACCTGAGATCTGCTTTCCTGATTCTCTGTGTGTTCACACTTTGCTAGATGGAACATTTGGTCAGAGTTGGCACCTCAACGGATAGAACTCGGGAAATCTGTTACTCTTGTCAGAGCATCAGCTACAGCATGCAGGGAGCTAGGCAAGCCACTCTGGTGATCACATCTGTCTATTTAAGATAGGGGTTTATCAGTAAAAAATAGATTAGGCAAAGAAACAGTGATTATAGCATACAGAACAATTCTGTATTAACATATGGATAGTGATTTTTAATCTAGTTTTCTTGCGTTCACTTAAGCAGTTCTGTTGGACTTCTAAAGAGTGTAGCTATATAAAATAAATAAAAAAGAGTTTGTTTTAGAAAAAAGCATACAATTAGAGATATGTGGGTGTGTGTCTCTCATACGTTACTTTTTTATTTTCTGTAGCATATTAAAAAAGAAACTGTTTTTTTTTCTTTTATTTTGTGAAATGTGCAAATTGTGCTCAGGCCAGTTTGACTGATGGAATGGTGTGAAACAACAGTTTCACACATTGTAAACTGTGAATGTACTTGGAAATAAGGTTTTAATTACAGGTGCTATTCTGATCCAATGGTAAGATATATAGCTGTAGATATACATGTAGATGTAAAAGTGTTATTGTCTGGGTGCATTAAATAGTGGGTTAACTACTACAGGAGAAAAAAAAAAAAAGTAGATTTCTTTGAGCCTAAGATTTTCATGAGACAAAATGACTAGCGTAAGACATAGTATGAGGTAGGTTTTCAGATAAAATACCTTTAATAAAAGTTATTACTGGGATTATAAGCATAAATTACATATCTACAATGGATTCCATTAGAAAAATACATCCCAAAGTTAAGGGCAGTGTGAATGGGAATCAAGGTTCCTACATACACATAGTTACTGCCATTCTAAATGCTTAGGTTACGTTAAGTGAACAGTGCACGGCTTAAGATATGGTGTGGGATCTGCGTTCAGGAGCCTTTAAGCTACTGGTTTTTTGTAATTTTTTTTTGTCTGTTTGATTGGATATTTTCTCAATAGCTTGATCTTCCAGCATAACGTTGATGAAATTTATTTAGTGATGAAAGATTTGTTTTTCAAAAGCAAATTTTTGACTTTGTGTCATATGTCCAAAATCCTGATTATTCAGGTCTTTAATTCCTATCAGCAGAGATTAGTGAAAACATTGCAACCAAGTACTGTTTGTTTCAGCAGACTTTTATTTCTTATGAAAATTTGTTAATAAATGATAGTACACTGCTTTTATACCTCTTCTCTGTGATTCCTTAGTTCGTGCTTTTTTGGCAGTGTAAGTAACCTGCTCTGGGCACCAAACAGTCATATCTCCTGGCCTCTCTACCTGTCGTGCTGGGTCAACTGGGAAGTGCCACTGTAGTTTTTTCCACAGCTTAAACTTAAAAAAAAAAGTTGGCTCTATTTAATTAAAAACGTTTTTAATGCCCAAACAATAGTCATAATTGAAAAAAAGAATTCCTCAGTAATTTCAGAAAGTCATGAACCTTACCATCAAGATGAAATGCTTCCTAGCTTCACGTGTATTTAGGTACTCTGCTGATACTGAAAGATTATCCCAAGCATAACAAGGATTTTGAAAAAGGCGAATTCCATAAAATTGGAACTTAGGAATCTCTATCTGGAGAAAATGAGGTTGAACTTCAGTATGTCTTCTCTTCTTTTGTGCTAGGGAAGCTCCCTCTGCTCACCAGACAAGAACAGACAGAGTCTACTTCTTAATAGAATTCTTTATGTACCTCTCATTGCTATTATCTGAGCAATCTGCAATTAAAAATACTCTATGACTTTTGGCTACTCCCGGCACATTGTGTTCCGCCTTAGATGACTGAATTCTTCATCTCAGTTTCAGGGCTGCTCTTTCATAAGAAAAAAGCAGTCTGACATATTTCGCTTGGAGGAATCGGCATAACAGCTGATGTGAGCTTAGTGATTTGCATCAGAATAACATCAGTAGAATATAGGAGTCTTACACTTGCAGCCTTTCCCTGCACTTGCAACACTGCCACCCACATAACCTCCTTCTTTAGTGACCACAAGAATAATCGGGAGCTCCAATCATTTGATGTCACCTTCCAAAAAGTTCACTTTGCCTTTATTAAATGTACAATGATGACTTAAAATCCTCCTGAGACTTACCAAAGATGGACGGTGTTGGTGTCAGTGTCAGAGTACTGGCCATTTACCTAATTTTATTTTTTTCATATAGTTTTTTGGGATATTGAGCCATAGTTGAAATTCTCTCCTTAAGAGTTGGATGCTGGGTAAGTGTTGTGGTTTAGGCTCAGCTGGCAACCAAGGACCAGGTGGCAGATACTCACTCACTCCTCCCCCCCAGTAGGTTGGGGAGGAGAAAATACAAGGAAAATACAAGGAAAAGTTTGTGGCCTAAGGCAAGGACAGGGAGGGATCACACACCCATTATGGTCACGGGCAAAACAGACTCAAGTTTGGGAAGAAAAATCAATTTATTTAGTTACCCATCAAAATCAGAGTAAATGATGAGAAACAAAAAAACCCCAGATCTTAAAAATCCTTCCCCCCACTCCTCCCTTCTCGCCCGGCTACATCCGCCCCCATAGTGGTACAGGGGAACTGGGGATGGGGGTTGACACGTGTCAGCTCATCACACGTGTTCTCTGCTGCTCCTTCCTCCTCAGGGGGAGGACTCCTCATAATCTGTCCCTGCTCTAGCGTGGGGTCCCTCTCACCGGAGACAGTCCTCCGTGAACATCCCTGGCATGAGTCCTTCCCACAAACTGCAGTTTTCTCCTCTAAGTGCTCCGGTGTGAGTCCCTCCCATGGGGTGCAGTCCTTCAGGAGCAGCTTGCTCCAACACTGGCTTCCAACAGAGTCACAGGCTTCTCTGGGCACATCCCCCTGCTCTGGCGTGGGACCCTCCCTGGGCTGCAGGGGGGTCTCTGCTCCCCCGTGACCCTCCCTGGCTGCAGGGCACAGCCTGCCCTCTCACCATGGGCTGAGGGGAACCTCTGCTCCTGCCCACCTCCTCCTGCCTTTCCTCACTGACCTGGGGGTCTGCCTGCTTGTCCCTCTCACATCCCACTCCTCTCTCCATGCTGATTCTCTGTGCTCTGTTTCCACTTCTGCTGCTGGTTCTCTTTTTGTGTTTTCCCCTCTTAAATCTGTTAATTCCCAGAGGCACTGACTGGCTCAGCCGTGGACAGAGGTGGGTCTGACTTGGAACCGGGGGAGCTTCTAGCAGCTTCTCACAGGAGCCGTCTCTGTGGCTCTTCCCCAGCTACCATTATCCCCACCACACAAACCCAACGCAGTACGTTACTAACAGTCAGCCAGGTCTGACTGGGCACACTTACATATTATATCCTCCCTTATCAGATGTCTGAGCCAGTTATCTCCGCCCGCTTTGAGCCGTGAGACCCTAGCTATTCCATGGTGCTGAGACGTGCCCCATTAGCCCTGTCTGCAGTCACCAGTCTGAGATGCTCTGCGTTTTCTCAGCTGACAGACTTGATGTTCCTCAGTCTAGTGAATTGAGTCTGGAGAATTTGATCTGAGATGGAGGAACCTTCCCTGCTTTCTTCACTAGTCAGTGTCCTTTTAAGGGCGAGTAGTTCACCAGCTTTGAGTACCAAGGAAGTTTTGCCTTACTGCAGTGACAGAACCAGGGCCATTTGCCTGTTTCTATACATTCTAGAGAGGCCAAAGAGAGCAGCAGTCTGGACAAAAATTTTTCCAAGTGGGTACAAGCTGTTTCAGAATCATATCCTATAGGATCACTAGAGTGTTCTTCCAGGAGTGCCCTAATCTAGTTTCATCAGAGCTCAAGTGTTACTGTTAATATCGTTAAGGAATGCAGAAACAGTGCTGACTGTAGGACAGAGCCGTCAGAGCTGCTGTTCTGAAAGGAAAACCAATACCTCTGTCATACACAGTTACAGAACATAAAGAGGGGACTATTGTCTGTATTGAGGCAACAAAATGCGGCTGTGTTTACAGATACAAACTTGAAAATCAACAATTTGCCGAAGAGTAAGTGGTTCTTTGAGCGGGTGTTTTCCATATGGACAGCATGTACTTAACTTTCCTTCTCTTAGGTGCTTCTTACATTTGAGAGAAACTGAGGATATTTTTATGTCTGTTTGTACTGCAAGAGATGGTATATGGGTTAGGTGTAAGTCATACAAGTACCATTAAGCCAAGAACAATATATAGTTCAGGGATTTTCAAACACGATGATACGAGTGGATATTACAGTTTTCGATATTATAACCATTGCTTCTTGCAGTACTGTGAATGCTGATGTACAATATAGCAAGCCAGAAAGCCAGGTATTTTCAGTGTTCGAAAGCACCACTTATATTGTGCAATTTAATGCAGTTACTCCCAGGGATTTCAGACATACTCATGATATGGTTAGAGAGAAACAGAGTTTCTGGCGTAGTGTATACTATAAAGGCAACTATTTTTTTACTGATAAGAGCTGTCATATTTGATGATGCTTAGTATCTAACTTGCCAGTTTATTTAATTAAGCAGTACATCTTAAATGTTTTCAGATCTTAAAAATGGAGTCTTATAAGCAACTGGGTGATCAAAACTGTGGCTACCCCAAAGTATTAGGAAAAAATGTATTACTAATTCAAACAACAGTACCTGCTAGTTTGTATTTGTGATTATGCAGCAGTACCAGAAAAAAATGACAATTGTCTTTTCAAATTTTGCCGTTTCTTAGATTTTAAATTAATAGCTTAATAATTAAAATAATTATTAATAATAATTGTAGTAAGCACACATTATATTAATTCTTAAAATTATAACTGTATTGTGCATATTTAAAAATAAGGTTATAATTACTACACATGAGATATTAAAAAATATAATATGATAAGTTAATTCTTCCATGAGGCCAAATTTTTGAGCAGTATGTTATTTACTATATTCATATGCACAGTCTAAAATTGTATAATTATGACTAAATTGTCTTTGAGAGAAGATTTATTAATAATTAATTAATTAGATTGCAGAATCAATCTAATGGATTTTTTTCATCTAATAAACTACATTTTAACTGACTTTTAGAGCAGGCTCTGCCAGTTTTTGTATAAGCGAGAATCTAGGATTTTCTTCATGATTACATGCTAGTAGATAATGCTTTTTTATTTTTATCACCCTGCCTTTAAACCTTCGCCCAGGTACACATAATCTCGCTTAGGGATTAGACAAGGCAACAACCTTACCTCTGAACTCAGGATATGTTTCCTTAGTCTTTTGTGGCCTTTAAAAACTAATTTCCTTTGTTTTATATCTTTCAAAGAAGCACCTGAAATCAGGTTTGTGTCTTCCCTAAGTTGTGCATCTTCCAGATTTTCACATGAAAATTCTGATCCCATTCTGTGAATCAGTTTTTGATCAGGGCCAGGAAGACCAGAGGTGGATATTTGTACTCGGTTGTTTTCTGGTGAGGTTGTACCCTTCACTGCTGAAACACATCGTTGTCATGTAGCAATAGGAAGAAGACTGAACAGTGAAGGTGCTTCTTCAGATCCTGTGCCTAACCAAGGGTACAGAGTTGTTTTGTGCCTGAGCTATTGTGAAGTCTCTGATTCTCAGCTGTGAATGATGTTGCTGCAGGATGCGGGGGAATCCAGTGACAATAGATGGTGGATGTGCTACTTGATTTCAAGTATTTGGGTTCATAGACTGCCTAGAAACAGATAGTGGAAAGCAGTAAATATTGTGTACTTTAAACAAAATGTTGGTAATGGATGGCTTTACAACTTCTTAACTGTGCTTATCCAATTGATTTTGTTTGTACCTCTACATTCTTTGGCTCCATCACCTAACCATCATTCTGTGTTGTGCCTGGATTGGAAAAACACATTAATATTTAGCATTTTCTACCCCTCTTACAGTACTTAAATGCTTTAGAAGGGTCCTATTTCAATGAATTGGGAACTTTAAACATTAAAATTCCAATCATATGGCATTTCTTCCACCTTCACCTAATTTATATGGTTTCTTTCCTTGGAAAGGCCTTCCCATGGCCTCTTTTTCAGCATCCAGAACCCACTGAAATAAGCCAGTGTCAGAAATAGTTCCCGATGCTTTGCACCATACTAAAATCATCTCCGTACTCATCCCTATGGAGGTGATGTGAATAGAGGAATCAATTTAATTTGTTTTCTCTTTGGTTCAGTGAACATCAATGTATTGTATGGGAACTGGACGTGTTCCAATAAATTACTTGGAAGAAGTTCTACTATTGAATATGTTGAATACCATATAAATCTCACTTATTAAAATAGTATCTTTAGAGATGGAAGTTTACAACCTTGCTTTAACTCAGGTGAAAAATAGATTGAATGAGGCTCTCTTGCAAGGGAATGCACCAACCATTGAAGTGTAGAATATTCTCAGATAAACCCTCTATGTTTCCTCTTGTATGGGTTGTTAAAATTATTTAATTATTCAAAGAGTCAAAAAGTCAGAGAAAGTAGCCAGCACTTTCAGGAAGTCCAGCTAGCAGACGAAATGTCAGTTTCAGTAAATGAACTGGAACAAGTAGTTGAATACTTTCAGTAAGATGATAGACAAGAAAACATCAACAGAAGTGATCAAGAGCAAATGATCCCTCTATATACTGACTGGTGGCCAGGGCATTTTTGTGGAAGAGGCTTGTTCTGTCCCTCCTTCCTGAGCAATTTTTCACACGTCTTTGGTGAATGCATTAATGCCATAATGAATTCCACAATCTTAGCTCTTTCTCAGCCTTTTTTTCACCTAAAATTATTCAACAGTTTTAGGTAGAATTTACAAAACGTTCCTTTCCCAGGAGAGAAGGAAAAAGCAACTCCAGAACCCTTTTTGGTACCATCAGTTTGTGTCCAGAGAGAAGTACAGAGTTGTATATAGGCAAAACATGGCTAACCCTCCTAAGTGACTAGACAGCATGAAAATTGTTAATACCTCCTTCATGGAGCTTGTTTATAATCCTGTTGAGACTTAATTCCGCTTAGTATTTAGAATAAATGAGTTTTTTTCTCATTGTTCTTACAGGAATGTGGACCTATCGGTATGACAGTCTATGCTCGAGCCAAGTTTTCAGTTTTTTCCTTATTTTAATAGATAGCAGGATTAACACACAGGATTAATATCCTTATTTTTATCAACAGGAGTTGATGTTTCCAGAAACTCTGAATACCTAAAAGTGGAGAGGGAGTTCACCTGCATATACTGTTAAAACTAAATACCCATATTCTGTATCTAAGAGAGTGGAAAATGCTCACACAGTCCTGCAGTCTTGCCTTATTCCTTTTATTTTTTGGCCACCAGCAGAAGAAAACTACTAATAATTTCTCAAAGGACAAAAAAAAAAAAAGAAAAAGTAAGACTAAGACTAATGAAATTTTCATCACAGCTCTGCTTGTGGTCTCAGCTATTGATTCTAAAATAATTTAAATGATCATGAAAGAAAATGGGAAACTATTCTGTTTAATAAATAGTAAGATTTTGAAAGGCGTATGTAATAGAAAGTGAAGGTTTTGTACATTACTCAGGATGGCCAGGCTTCTGGGCACTCGGAAATCTAAGATGCACCCACTGTAGGTGTAGGTGTTCCACTCACTCCTGTACATGCAGTAAGCAAACATTTCCAGAATCTTTCAATTAAACTGCTTGTGTGGTGCATGGATGGACAGTATCCCCTCAGTAAATGTTAAACTTTCAGAATGTCCCAAGTAAAATATTGATACAGCCTTCCAAGTAGACCGAGAAGTTACATACAAGCCAAACAATCTGTATTCATGAGCTCCCTGCTAGGTGAAAAGATGATGGGCATTGTGATTGCAGGCCCTCTATGTGTTAATAATTTATCAAAACAGGTAAGCATTAATGGTGAGCTGCAATTTTTGAGGCATTGATTCTTTTTTTTTTTTTTTAAAAAGACATAAAAATAGAAGCCTATAGCTAAAAATAACATTTCAAATGTTTGTGTGTGCTCAAAACGATGAATTTTCTATCCAGGCTGGTCAGTAATTAACAATATCACTGCCTATTAAATCATGTAGTCAGTGTGTGCTTACTGCAAAACATGTGAGCAAACTTAATTATCCAATCATCAAGATACTAACGAGAGAAAGTAAGGAACAGGCATTTCAAAAATGCATTGTTGGGCCTAAATCATTGTGTTCTTTTTCTTCTGTAAGGGTTCTATTTGTATGTATGCAGACTGAAAATCCTATTATGCATAGTGAATGACGGTAGGAAAGAAATTTTTCTTGTCACAGCTGTCTGATTCTAGCAACCAGAGCAATTAGGACAATCTAACAAAAACTTTTTGAGGTCATATAATTGATACGTCTTCATATTAATCATGTTTTGTTATAATAGGTCACTGCCTGCTGTCCTTAGTTACTTTTATATAAAATATGCATTCTAGAATGACTAGAGGGAATGAGAGGCTTCAGTCAGCAGTGTTCATAATAAACCATGTTTCTGAGAGAAGGCAGTGGGGTAACCCCCAACAACTCTTTGGTTTAAGGAATCGTGGCGGATTACAAACTGGGACAGTTGAAGCAGGTACACACTGTGGACCCACAAGGAAATTTCATATGTTGTTTATTAAGGATGTAGGAAAACCTGTACTTTCATTGTAGGACATCTTGCATGCAATGTATTCTACAGTCTCAGTCGGTACTTTTTAAATCATGTTTCTGCCATGTATTTTACAATAATCAATGGGCTTTTACAAAAAGCTTTTTTTTTTTTAAAAAAAAAGCCAAGTTAATATTGATTTAACTCAAAGATGACAGATCTTTGAATATTATAGCTATTTGTATGTTAGTAAGGACATGCATATAACTATATTAACTTTAACAATCAGTCCATCAAAGCTGTATGTCCAGCCTCAAAAAATAAATTATGCGTTATTTCTGCATGAGAGAGCCCTTAGAAGAAAAGAGGAGCAATGTTTTTGGGATCAGCATGAGAACAGTAGTGTACTGTTAATGTACTAGACTCTCAAAAGATTCACGAGAGGGAGACCAGTGGTAAATAAAAGGTTAAAAGAGCCAAACATAATGAAGTGTCAGTAGAAATAAAAGTGTAGGAAGTTTTCAAGTGACAGACAGCACTACATTAAAATCAGTAGCAGGAATTATATTTTGTTTATGAAGGCACCATTTTTGAAGGAAGATTCAATCATCATTGTAAATTGAAGTAATACATGTTCTTTTCATAGGCAATAAGGATGCCATGGTAGAGCAACACTACAGATATAATGGAAAAGAATATGAAACAGGACTCTTTCATAAAAATCTAAATGAATCTGAAAAATTACTCACGTTATATTATTATTATTGTTATTATTACTATTATTATTATCATCATCATCTAGATACAAAATATCTTAAATTTTCTTTCCATTTTTTAAGTAAAAATGGAGGTGTTTTTGTCATAACATTTATTTTTTAGGGTCATGTACTTTACAGAAGCTGTCACTAAAAGGCTGTATAGATCTTTTTTAGGTTGGAAAAATACTTAGCTAGAAGAACTGTTGCTGATTATGGAATGTATAGTCACCAAACAACAAAAACAAATGAGGAAGTCATAATTTATAGTCATGAGCACTTAAGAGTTTTGAGAGAAGTTTTATGAAAAAAATGAGAAACACTTTTATGGAAATAACAGATTTAAATTATGACACACTAATAATGAGATCATTCAGTTAGGAATGTTAAATAATTCAGTCTGTTAAATGCTAAAACTAGTTTCTCAACATTAACTATCATTGAATTATTTTTACTACATTATTTTTGTGACCTTTTTATTGTATGCCATTAATTTGACATTAAAAGTTGAAATTATTATAACAACATGTAGCAGGGCTTACAATAAGATAAATGATTGTGATAAATTAAGTAAAGTTTAACCGGATTCTTATACTAGAAAAAGAATCTTACTCTCAGAAAGAGAGTCTCCTGTTCCCGGGTGTCTGTCGGAGTGTATACTCACACACATCAGCTATGCTGTGAGTAAGACTTCTGGCAGAAGAAACCAGTGACCATAGCTCCAGTTCCTCTGCAGAAGCCTTGTTATGAAATGCAATGCCACCAAACGATACAGCCCTGTTGTAGTTCCTCCCGTTGCCTAATGGCTAGTACTGTCCATGGCAAAGAAAAGGTCTGAACCTTCCAAACTTACTGACATGTGAATAATGTCTTAACTACAGAACACCTTTTCACTATGTGAAAAACATGCCTGTCTCAGTAAGATCTTTTTGGTTTTTATAATTTGTACCCAAACTTAGTAAAACTTATGGGAAAAAAAATCAAGACATTCATTTCCCAAGAGACAGTCTCAGACTTTTCTGAATCAAAACTGCTTGGAGGGGGGCAAGGAGGAGGAAATTTCAATTGAGGGTAAGTTAGCTATCAGGAACATCCACAGCCTTATTGCCATTAGGACTAAGGAGAGGCGTACACAGAAACCAAGGTCCCCAGAGTGAACACATGTTGGAGCTTAATACCAATCCTTCCCACCACATTCCTCTTAGGGTTCTGGATTCTTAAGACAGACTGCCTACCACGAGGAGGCAAATTAGCAGTTTCAGATAAAACTTTCTGGGACTCCTGAATGGCTTCCATCTTACACACGCAGTCCTTCCTTCTCTATATACGGTGGGATGTTTAAATGTTTAAATTGCTTGGTTATTGCTGACCTTCATAGAGAGGAAGGTGGAAGACTACGAGTTATTTTGTAGAAGAAATGCAGTAGACACCTGTCGTGGTTTAACCCCAGCCAGCAACTAAGCACCACCCAGCCCCTGGTTGCATGAGGGAGAGAACTGGAAGAGTAAAAGTGGGAAAACGCATAGGCCAAGATAAAGACAGTTTAATAAGTAAAGCAAAAGCCAGGAATTCCTTCACCACTTCCCATCGGCAGGCAGTTGTTCAACTATCTCCAGGAAATCAGGGTTCCATCTCATATAATGGTTACTTGGAAAGACAAACACTCTAACTCCATATGTTCCCCCCCTTCCTTCTTCTTTCCCCACCTCTATATGCCAAGCATGACATCACATGGTATGGGATATCCCTTTGGTCAGTTGGGGTCAGCTGTGTCCCCTCCCAGCTCCTTGTGTACCCCCAGCCTACTCTCTGGTGGGGGGGGGTGAGAAGCAGAAAAGACCTTGACTCTGGGTCAGCACTGCTCAGCAGCAACCAAAACATCTCTGTGCTATCAGCACTGTTTCCAGCACAAATCCCAAACACAGTCCCGTACCAGCTACTGTGAAGAAAATTAACTCTATCCCAGCCAAAACCAGCACAATACCATAAAGGCCAAAGGAGATGAATAATAGAAGAAAACATCCAACCCCCTTTTGTTCTTGATTGTTTTGTTTTGTTGGTGGTATTTGGGTTGGGTTTGTTTGTTTGTTTGTTTGTTTATTTGTTTGTTTTCCAATGACTCTTTGATTTTTAAAGGCAAAGGGGTTAGGAACTACAACCTGTGGAACACTTGAGCATTTTTTTCAGTAATTGGGATGGCTCCCCTTCCTGTTTGGTAGCATGGTAATATGGTGAATCTTTGAATTACTGAATTTACTGAGGTTGAGGGATTCAATTGCTTGTGTTCTTGACAGTCAAGTAATCTGCTCAGGAGAATAGCAAAGTAACTAAAATATATTCTTGAGAATATACTAGGAAGAGGTGAGGATCATATCTGTGTTTCTTAGGACTTTTCAAGGTCAAGGTTTGCTAGAAAGAAAAAGTTTGGGTAAGCCAGCAAAAGCCCTCATGAGATGGAAAAAGGTGGTAGGAGTGGTTATTCTGTTTGGGACCGGGAGATAGGAATAGAAATTGATTGTCAGACAACATCAGAATAAGGGATGAGCTTTTTATGTAGATTGCATGCTACATTACTTATCCCAAATGTTTGGACTACTTTTCCTTCTGTTCAGTGCTATCTTTGCAGAATAATTATGAGTGATCTAAGTTAAGAAATAAAAAGGAAATTAAAAATAAACTGAAGTGAGTTTAGGAACTTCTGCATTGCTGAAATTGCACTGTGAAAGATCTGCTGTTTATTTCAGTGATATAACAGTTTTTTCAATTTATTGCCAACTTTTTCCATGAATTTGACAGTTTAATATTTTGTGACAGTTAAAGCTTTACTTTATGTAAATGTACTTTGATTTCAGGCATTCTGAACAAATTTATTACAGGTCTGTCTCACACTGATAATGAAAGACGATAGAAAGAGATATATAACCAATAGCATTTTTGACCGTTTTCTGCCAAGTCACACTATGTGGCTTCAGCTGAGGAATAAAAAATAATTTTGTTGGACATTCCCTATGGAGTCTAAAGAGAGCTCTATGAATTTCAGTCCTGACATTTAAATCCTGAATACAAGTAATATCTGAGTCATGAGAAGCTCACGCCATTGTGTCATGCATCACTTGTTAATGACCTTCCTTCACCTTAGGAAAAAAAATTCTAACAAAGGAAATGAGTATCCATAGTTACTTTATCATAAAAATTGCTTAATATGAATAGCCCCATTCCAAACCCTGAAGTTTAGGGAAATGGCTTGTATGGGTTTAGAATTTAATTGTAAAAGAATTGTATTTCAAGATAGACAATTTACAAATTGTTATACATCTATCTTTTTGTATTATTGCATTTAGAAAGCTGCAGCAAGCGAAGGCATGCAGCACCAGATATGCGAATTAGGCAGACAACAGCAGAAAAGTTAATGGAAAAAGCTGAATGAGAAGAAAGGGGCATAGGAGCTCATTGCTCACCCAGGCTCTTCACAGGGGTACTTGATGGGAGGAAGAGAGCAAAGCTGGAACAAAAGAGGATCAGCTTGGATATAAGAAAAACATTTAAAAAAAAACCCAACAACCAAACATTTTTCAACCCAAGGAGAGTCAAAAGTGGAACAGGTTGCCCAGAGAGGCTGAGCAGTCTCCATGCTGGGAGGTTTTCAAGGTTTTACTGAATAAATTCCCAAGCAACCTGGTCTGATCTCATCAGTGGCCCTGTTTTGAGCAGGAAGTTGAACTAGAGACCTCCCACAGCCCCTTGCCACCTGAATTATTGTAGCATCCTACAGTCATACAATGCTGGGTACCCAACTGCTGGTAAAAAGAGAAAGCTTTCATAAAGTAACAGTAAAAAGGAAAAAAATATTGCCAGGTTTGAAAAGAGGTAGTAGAGCCCTTACATCAGGTGTTCTTTCTCTACTTATTCCCCATTGCAGCTGTATGGGGGGTGGTATATTCAAAGTTAGGAACAGGAAAGACGTCAGTCTACTAAGTCTGCATACTACCTCTGGAACAGGTGTTGTGGCTAGAGTGGGGAGTCTGCCAAGCTAATTTAGGCAATTAGGGCCAAAAAGGACCATATATGTCAGAGATAATCTAGAATGCTTTTTTCTTTATGCTGTGTTTTGCTTTTGTGATTCTTTTTTGTTTTAACAAAATTGCATTTCTATTCTTAACCTGACAGAATTCAGTAAGTATACCTTTTTATATTTAAATCTTGTTACACTATAAATCTGAGTCACCTCATGTATAGCCTTCCCTGGAAAAGCGGATGTGATTGAGGTGCACTGAAAAGAAATATTCATGGTACCTATATTGAGGGCTCCTCTTGAGTCGTCAGGTTTCTTCCATAATGGGCTGCAGGTGTCTCTTTGTAATGTTAACACTAGATAACCCAACTCCATTAGTATGTCTGGAGATAGCCTGGAACTACTTTGGTGATGTTGTGGGTGGTTTATCTAAGTGCAACTAAGCACCACACAGCCACTCGCTCACTCCTCCCATGGTGGGATGGGGGAGATAATGGGAAGAATAAAAGTGAGAAAACTTGTGGGTTGAGACAAAGACAGTTTAATAGGTAAAGCAAGCTGCGCACTCAAGCAAAACAAAACAAATGAAGGCATTCATTCACCACTTCCCATCAGCAGGCAGTTGTTCAGCCATCTCCAGGAAAGCAGGGCTACATCACGTATAATGGTTACTTGGGAAGACAAATGCCATAACTCCAAACATCCTCCCCATTCCTTCTTCTTCCCCCAGATTTATATGCTGAGCATGACATCAAATAGTATGGAATATCCCGTTGGTCAGCTGGGGTCAGCTGTCCCAGCTGTGTCCCCTCCCAGCTCCTTGTGCACCCCCAGCCTACTCACTGGTGGGGTGGGGTGAGGGGCAGAAAAGTCCTTGACTCAGTGTCAGCACTGCTCAGCAGCATCCCTGTGCTATCAACACTGCTCTCAGCACAAATCCAAAACACAGCCCTGTAGGAGCAACTATGAAGAAAATTAACTCTATCCCAGCCAAAACCAGCACAGATGAGCAGCAGGAAAGTGGAAAATGGCTTCAGAATTGAGGGGTGCTGGATGGAAAGGAAAGTTGTCACTTTCAACTCGTCACAATAACATAAAAGATACCTAAGATTGTTTTCCCAACATGTTTTTTATTCTCTTTGTTAGCTTACAAATATCATAGGCTGAGATCCATTCCTAAGACTAAATCTTCTTTTGTCTGTGTGTATTCAAACAGAAATAATACTATTAACTCACCTGAACTTCACAGCTAGATGGTGATGATAGTAATGTTGGAGGGGATGGAGAAGCAACTGTTAGTTTCACTTCAACCAGAAGTGAAATAGGTAACAAAATCTATATAAAATGTCAGTATCGAGGATATTAGTAAAGATCTATGAAGATATGTATAAATATTAAAATAATTTCTGATTTCAGGAAAAAAAAGTGGAGTTGAATGTACAATCACAGAAAATAACATTTTTATCTCATACAACTTTGTTTCTCTTTTAGTGGCAAAGCATTACTATAACACTGGTTGAGAAAGTGCAGATGGTTGCTGTAATCCTAGGATCTCTGTTCTTAGTAGCAAGTGTGACTTGGCTTCTATGGTCAGCCTTCAGCCCTTATGCAGTATGGCAAAGAAAGGACATCCTTTTTCAAATCTGCTATGGAATGTATGGTTTTATGGATCTAGTATGCATAGGTAAGCTCAAAATCTTTGAACAGCAGAGACTGTGGTTTAAGACTGTGACTATATCTATTTTACTAATTGGTCACTGTAATCCATCACTCCAGTTCTTTGCAGATTTATTCTCAGCTGGTACCTTTGGCAAATACTGCTTTTTTATGGTGTTACACATACCACAAAGAGAAAAGAACCAAAGAAACTTTACTCTCAGATTCATCAAAGTGTCTCCTCAAGATCTTAGTGGCGAGAACAGGATCAGTTTCAATTTCTTAAAAAAAAAAAGATGGCTAGCAAAGTTCAGGAAGTTAAATAGATGAAAATATTATTAAAATAATTAGTAAAACCACATGCTATTGAGTCTTCTACTGATGCTACTTCACGTTAGATTGTCGTGAAGCATGGAAAAAGCCCTTGAGGATGTCACCAAACTACATATCCAAAATTAAGTTGCGCAGACCTATATAGGTCACTGTGCTAGTAATAGCAAAGAACAGAGAAGTTAGGCATGAGTTCTTTGTACATCGTAAACAGTTATGAAACACTCTAAAAGTGCTAACTGTAGTAACTTCCTATACTACTAAAGTCTCACGTCACTTAACTCTAGCTGAGATCTTATAAAAGAAAATGCAATTTACTGCAAAGCTATTTTGACCAGTTTTTGAAATTCCTGAAACTATACTGGACCCAGAAATATTAAATAGAAATCCCTTTAGTATTTGATAAAACAACCTTGAACTGATTGTTAGAATAGCTATGCTTATTTACAGAGAAAATTTAATAGTTGCAGTAAACATTAAACCACATTCTTAGTATGGAATTCCAAGAAAATCCAGAAGTTAAACACTATCTGACGTTTGCTTTGAAATTTGTGAGTAATAAATGTTTATGTTATCCCTGTCTCTTATATGGGAATTCAGAAGGACAGGGCTGAATTCTGCTTAATGAGGTGCAAAGAAACAGAGTGATTCCTAATATCAAGGCTTTTGCTCCAACCATAAAGCCATATCATCTTTTATTGAAACCATCCCATTGTTGTACGAGTATTTGTATTTCAGCTAGACTAGCAGTTCTGTTTATTTTGTGATTATTCTAAGAGAAGACAACTCTGGAATATTTTAGAGCACAGGCTTTCTTTTGTGAACCCGAATCTTCTCAGGCAGAAAATGAACAGAATCTAGTTTTCTAATATGCTGGACAAGTGCTCAGATATGACGTGAAAAGAAGGGCTCAGCTACATGTCCTCTTACATGCTGATTCCTGGCTACCACTTTTTTTTATTTTTCCAGCTTAACACTCAGTATTGATGTTTTCGCTTTTGTTCAAAAAACCACTAAGCGAAGACAAAACGTTCTTCGAGCATTCTAAACTTTTCATTTATATGGAATTCTGTTTTTTTCCACAAAAATTACAATTGTAAAAAATTTACTTCGGTATGCACCACCTAACTGGAATAACCAATTATTTCAAACTTTTTCAATTTCTTTCTATTTGTTGAACTGCTAAAACACCTAAAACAAATCAATTTCAAAATCAGTCGAGAACGTCTGTGGTTGATCAGGAACACCAGTGTATTTGTCTGTAGAGGTAACCTATTGTAAGGTGAGCCTTCAGTAGGTTGGTACATGCAGTATGCAGCTGCCTTTCTAGCCAGCCATGCTCAAGTCACCTCTGGGCTGGGATCTGCTGAACTAACACGTACCTCGTGAGGCTATGGAGCTTCTAGCCTGACTAGCACCATGCAGCAGCAAAGTGGACATGCAGCTGTCTTCACTCACCAGAGAAACTGACCTGCCTGTAATTACGTAAATGCATATTTTATAGTCCTATCATAAATAAAAAATGGAAATTTTTAATGTAAAACGTGACTGTATTTAAACATATTTGGACACTATTTTGTAATTATGAAGTTCAATGCAGATATGACTTAACAGTTCACTAATCTGTATCTGGAAAGTCAGAGAGATGTATAAAGGATGTTTGGTAACTGTAGAATTCTGATGATCCAGATACATTCTGCCCATTTATTCTGCATATAATTTCAAGTAATCTGTATTCTGTAAGCTTGTAAAACCAGGAGTTCTTATAACTCCTGAAATTATTTATTAACATATTCAACTTTATCTTTTTCTTTCATCATAAAGTGAGGGATTTTAGATTGATAGTTTTAATTTAAAACATCTGAATAAAATTCTCTGATCGATAGATGTAATTATTACTCATGAATGATTAAAAAATCCCTCAACACTGTCCATTATGCCGATGACTTCCCAAAGGCATTAACATATGATTTTACCATTGCATATTACATATAATCTCTTATACCATAAAGCCTATAGTACTTATAGCCAGCCACAGATCTCAGTATCTCCTCTCCTCTCATTTGTGTTTAGTCATCCATGGCATTCTCTTAGTTTTCAACAGGATTTACAATGAGTGAATACTTATACTCCCACTGGAATCTCTCTGTAGTTCAATGAAAAATCTATGCAGATGTATAGGGTTTCCTATTTCAAGACATGCGCCTGAGTTACTGGTGGTATGACCAGGGCTCATTCCAACTGCCTTCAGTTATGCCTCCCTATAGCTTTGCATACACAATATGAATATTTTTGGTCATTTGTGAAGTGTAAACATCTGTACTTTTTGAAGTATTTCATTGTCATTATTATTAAAAGCAGTTTTCCTAAAGGTACTGACATATTTATATGACGCGTTTGAAAACTTGCACATATTAACTTGTTTTCCCAATGATTGATTTATATACCATACGTAGCATACCACCCACTTTCTTCTCAGTTAAATTACATGTAACTGGTATTTTAATTCCTGGTCCTGTTTTATTTTTCACCAAAAAAAAAAACGTCCCAATGATTACAGGTCACCAATATGTATGTTCTATTGATTCCAGTGCACATATTTTATTGGTATCCATTGTTCTCCTTGTTCAACCTAAATTTTTCCAGAATTCTTCCTAATAGGATAATTTTTTCTTACCAGTGGTAGTTTCAATGCTACAAGTCACTAGTTTGTACATTTCTGCATCTAAGCTAGGTGTAAAGCTCTTCTCTTTGAAACCTGCTGATGGTAGATGTTTTCCTGAGGCAAACCTTGAGCATTTTAATCAAGTATAACTACTGCCTGTGAAACCCAGAGCTATTGCAGTGCTAGTGCTAGGATCAGACCATCCATGTAGGGATTACCAAAGGCAGTGACTTCATGAGCTAATATGAAAGGAATGAATAATACAAACCCCTCATTTAGCCACCGAAGGACAGTACACCCAGGCTTTGCCATTCTACATTGTAAACGTAGCAATTATTTCTCATAAGAGCAAAGTCATGGAATTGTATATGTTTTCACCCAAATATAATAATATCTCCTAGTGGTCAATGGTTCTAACATGAACAAAACCTCTCACAAGTAATAGTAGCTCACTTGCAATCCCAGAACAACAGTGCCGCCCCTTCAGAGCGCGAAGAGCAATTGAAACGTTGCACTAGAAGCACCCGTGGTGCCAGCGGTACTGTGGCAGGGGAGTAAGATGTGGGAGTCAGTGTCAGGTGTGAGTATCCCTCAGAAAGCCTCTTTCTTCCTTGCCAAGGAACTTGATGCCAGGCGACATTTGTGCAACTCCTTAGTTGCTAAAATAGACAGCCTGAATTACTTACAATGAACACATCTAGCTGCATTTAATATTTCTTTACTCAGAAAGCCTTTTTCGCATTAGATCTAATTCTAAATAGTTTAGAAAGAGTCATATTACTGTTTTTAGAGTGAACATGTTTCACTTCAATGCTTTGAGCAATTTATTACATTTTTTTTAATATCTGTGGGCCCTAGAATAGTATTAAAAGATGGCATTTTGTCCATTGGTAAAGTCCATTTCTGAAAGGGTCTTTTATTCCCTGGTAGAAGTTTGTGCTGTTTCTAGGAAAACCATTCCTAAATGATTTTAAGTAAGATTAGTGTGCTGAAGATGACAACTTTGGAACCTAATACCACCAAATCTGAACGAACTGAGGCGAGTTGCCTGCTTGTAAAGACATTCAGTATGAAACATTTCAAGTGGTCTTGTGACCCAGGGTAAGAAATCCTTTGGATAGAGTGAAAGAATCCCATAGTCCTTGGCAATAAAAGAAAATAATATCATGATCTCTCTATAATCCTATTGTCTGGATCCCACTAAAATCTGTACATTTTGGGGGAGGAAATCCTGAAGTTAAGGTCTTCTTAGAGCCTTAGGACATTTTGCTAGGACCATCATCCCAAAACTCTCTTCCTTGTAGACTGGATTAATTGGACAGAATGTCAGAACACTAACAGTAGTGAATTCTAACACTTCCTCTTGGGATCATCTGGATAAACAAGTAATATTTTTTTTTCCATAGGACTGTGTTGTCTCTGCTGTCGAAATCATAGTATTTGGAGCAAATCAGTATTATTCATGGATTTATCCTTGTTTTCTCTCTCTTATCCTCATTCATTGCCATGGAACTTTTAAGAAAAAGGAAATGCTTTGACATTTTCTTACAGCTTCCCTTTAGTGACTACTTATATTTTGAGCATCAGAACTTCTTCAGAACTGGAAAATCTGCAGCATTTAAACCTTACCCAGATTTTACCTTGTTTGTGGTCTTGGAACTGTTGGTGCTGAGAGGTTTTTTTGCCACTCACTCCAAGGAAAATAGCTTTCACAGAGACAAAAGATCTATTGGACTTCTTTTGCCTCTTCTACATAGGTGTTTTTCAATCTTTAGCTTTATCACATGGGAAATAAAGCTTTTTATGGGACGGACTATGAAAGTTCACCTTTTCTCCAAATCTGACAACTTCATTTCAAGTCTTGCAATATTTGATCCTTTGTTCAGTAGCTCTTTCAGAGCACATGTGAATGACAGTTCTCATTTTAAAGAAAAGTTCTCTTCCTTGCCATTGTTAGAACAACTTTGAAAATATAATTTCAGTAAATCCTGAAAGCTCAAAAACTGTAAAAAAGAGCTCCCTAAAAGTCCTGTGACGACTTCTGTCAGAATTTTGAGAGGATACACTTTTTTGACTGTTTAAAGGTATTCCATGTGTCTCAATGGTCCTTTCTCAACTGCTTCCTTCTCTTTTCTGAAATACGTTGTTCAGGTTAAAATGGAGCGCAGGCAGGTATCAAAAATCTTTACACTGGGGTAAATAGGTTCTCTTAATTTTGTTTCATCACAGTCCTGAGGGGGATTGGGTCAAAGAATACTGAGATCCAGTGACAAGTAAAGGGGGAATTTTGCTCATCTCCCTTATCATTCTACAGGAATAAAAAAAAAAGAAAAGCGGGAAAGATCATTGTCACAGCCATAAAACCATGGCTTATTTGGTTTGTAGATTTTGTATGTGATCAAACACATTTATCCTTTTTAAGACAATATAGCCAGTCTTGAAGACGCATTTATGTGTTAACATAGCTGCGAAACTTTTAAGACAGATTGCTTTATATATATCTGAGAAGATTAAGACAGACATCCTGAAATCAAGCAGATTTTCCACTAAAATGTTAGGCTGATTCGAAGTACATTTAGAATATTTAACTTTTAATTAAGTTTATATTGTGTTAGCTTTGCTGTATCAGATGCTTCAAATGAATCCTAGGCAACTTGAGAGCCTTATGTTTGCTACCACATCCTGCTCAAAGCAATCTTGGTGCTGCGCCATCTCTCAGTGTAATGGTCTTTTAAAGTGTGTTAGAGTAGGCATTGCTGTCTGCAGGTCATTGCACTGGAATCTGAGGTTTGCTACTCATATAAATGTTTTTATATGAGCTTTCTGCTTGTGTCATTATTTCTTTGAATGTCTCCTTTCTGGGATCAGAGAGACCGCAGACACTTAAATCATGATTTCGTTGTGTAGGAACAGGCAATACACAATCTCTTGGGAAAAAAGAATATGGCCTGTGACACCGCAGATCATATTATGGATGTGGCCATGTACAGGAAAATTTTAGGCAAGAAACACACTGGACACAAAAATTATAAATGTGTTTGGCTAGGCAGATGTCTCTCCTCCCAAAGCCGGGAGTCAGAGGAAACATGACATTGCTAAGAACCATATAAAGTACCAGTCTGCTTGACGAACAGAGGAAAAACCTAATGAGAAGGCTGAAGCCCCATGTGCTTCCCTAGTAAATCCATATTTGAAATACTTACACATAAAGAGTGTGTGTATGAATACAAGTACCTATATACATACATACGAAAAGAGATTCATTCGAGTGAATAAATTTCTTGCATGCATACAATAAGCATAAATATTAGCTACATGGAAGCTCATAAGCAAATTGATCTGTTGAGGACTCCAGAGACTCTGCATTTTCCTTGAAGGACCTTTTAAAAGATTTCCTGGGTCTCAGCAATAAAAGATGTTTCTCAACTTTTGTGTACTGAATTTTGAAGAGAAAGAAGAAAGCCTGTCCTCTTTGCCATGCTCATCATAGTTAATAATAACATTTAATTTCTTCTTGCTCTACTGAAGCAAGACAGGAAAGTCATTATGCTTAACAGCTGTTGCAGGTTTTCATAAATCTTGTGTGCTCCCAAGTTGAAGTAAGAATCTGAAAACAGTTAAATTTATTTTTATCTGTAGTGAATTCTACAAAACATTCTTAAACAAATTTAAGGCCTTCCTGTTCATTACAGAGGTCTAACTTAAAGATCTACTTACAGCAGCACAAATCTCACCAAACAGTACTTTCTGTGAACAAGGATAACACTAGCATAAACAGTCAATTTACAAATCTACCAGCAAGGTTCTTTTATGTTGGTTTACTTAAACCTAAATGCTTTATTTAGTTAGGCATGATCAGATTATTCCACTATTGATTATGTCTAACTTTCATTCGGAACAATTTTAATTCCTCTACATGTTCCCGCCTCCCAATCTTAAACATGCGAATAAGCAGTTAGATTGAGTATGTACAATTTATTTGAATCATCAGAGTTACAAGTAATTTAATAGTCTCTGGCAATTGCCAGATTCATTACAATGTGTTACATCTGTATTTGCTCTCAAAATGGTATCCCGTGACATTTTGTACAAATTCATTGTTTTTTTCTTAATTTCAGGACTGATAGTACACGAAGGTGCATCTGTTTATCGAGTGTTTAAGCGCTGGAGGGCTGTGAATCTACACTGGGACGTGTTAAATTACGATAAAGCCACAGACCTCGAAGAGAGCAATCGAGGAGAGCCCTCAGCAGGA
>NW_010273674.1:28177-44944 GCF_000690775.1 Eurypyga helias
TTACCGCTGACTGCATTTAGAAACAGAAGTTTAGTTCATCCAACACAGTTAACCTCACCGAGATTTCAGTGTGGCTATGTGTTGTTACATCTGTTCAACCGCGTGAGACCTCAGGAAGATTCGTCAGAAGATAATGGCTCTGGGGAAGTAGTGATGAGAGTGACCTCGGTGTAGAGATGATGCTCACTGTGCTACACAGACAAGGATAATGTGCCCTGATGTTACAGGACTTTGGAATGTAGTTACAATGAATGGTGAAACCATTAACACTTGAAAAAATATATACACATTTTTTTAAAAATTTAATGCTTTTTATATGATCAGCTAAAACACAAATACATTTTTCTGGGAAAAAAAAATGGTCTCTTGCTTTTTATATAATATGGTTTATTAGATTTTTTGTCAATTTGTACCTGAGGTCTACACAATACTGTTTAACTCTTAGGTCTTTGAATGATGAGGAAACTCATTTTTAAGTAAAAGAACATATTTTAAATTATTTTCTTAAACTCTGGCTTTAATCCACTGCGGTTATTTTTCCCACTTTCATGAGGATTAAACCAAACAGCCTTCTTCCAAGATGAAAAATAATGTTGACACAAGTCAAGTGTTCTGCCTTTTCTGTCTTTATTTTGTTGTTGTTTGTAGCTCAGTTCAGGTATATGAAATTAAGTAAGGATATATTGTCCCTTCCCTTCAGGCAGAAGTCCAGTGGGTGTTCTGAAAAAAAACCAGGAGGGCCGATGCCAACTCTTCTTTTAGCTCTCCCACTTTGACGTGCAAGTTGCCTGGCACAAGTATGACACAGGCAGGGGCAGGGTCTTGACCATCCTGTCGAGTCTCTGAGACCCGCAGAGTGCTGGTGCTGTGCCTATGCACAGAAACGACAGCAGTGATCCTGAACTTAGCGACCTGTGGATTCCTAGTACCATTCTAACTACAGGACATTGACATCCCATATTTTTTTTTTTTAAAAAAAGAAGACATGTACATTACAACTTCTGGAATACTAATAATTCCTAATGGAAACTGAAATAGAAATAATGCAGAGCCTGAATTTTGCCAGGTAATGAATCATCATATTGAAAATGAGCCAATATTCATCTTTATCATGAGAGCTAATCAATGCTGTGAAGTGTGCTGCTCTTTTTTTGTCCCATGGCAAAAATTCTAATATAATTTAATCAGATGGAAATAATTTCCAAGTTAATAATTAAGTCTGTTGGAATTCTAAGATGAAAAAGTAGGGCTGAAATGACTCTGAGAGCTGTAGCTTACTTAAAACACTTTGCGGTGGCTTGACCTTGGCTGGCTGTCAGAGCCCACCCAGCTGCTCTCTGGCCCTCCTCAACAGGACATGGGGGAGAAAATAAGGTAAAAAAGCTCATGGGTGGAGACAAAGACAAGGGCATCACTTACCAATTACCGTCACAAGCAAAAAAAGACAATGTGGGGAAAATTAATTTCATTTATTGCCAAATAAAATAGAGTCGGATGGTGAGAAACAAAGACAAAACCTAAAATGCCTCCCCCCCCAACCAAGCCATGTTTTTCCCAGGCTCAGCTTTGCTCCATCATTCCCAACTCCTCTACCACCCTGAGCCGGGCAGTGCAGGGGGATGAGGAATGTGGCGCTGCAGTCAGGCCATAACAGCTCCTCTGTGCTGCTCCTTCCTCCTCCAGCCTGGTGACTTCCCATGGTCTACAGTCCTTCTGGATAAACCTGCTATGGCATGGTCTCTCCGGGTGGGCTACAGGGAAATATCTGCTCCACCAGGATGTCTCCAGGGTCACAGGGGAATCTCTGGCTGGAGCGGGCTGTCCCAGCCTCCCCTCACAGTGGCCACCCCTGCGGCTCTTACCCCCACCTCCCCACCTGCACACCTGCTCCCCGTACACACATAAACATTTTTCTGTGCCAAAAGAAGTTGTAACCAACGGCTGAAAAGTTTTAGACTTATTTTTTGCGGTAGCTGGAGTACTGTGGGTGGAAATTCCCTCTCAGGGATCAGCAGGATGGCGCTGGAATTAGTGCATGCCCACCCTTTATAAGCAGCCCGTGTGCCAAGACCAGATGCAGGAGACTTCTGCAACTACACTTGGAAGGAGATAGAAATAAATTAAGCATTGGATCTATGAGCACCTTATATATTCATAAGCACTTCGCCAATGAACTCTACACAGGGCCCAGCATTCTGCGCCAGTCTCACAATCTCAAATTTACAGTTACTATATCTACAGATGACTTACTGCTCTTTAAACAATTAGTGTGAAAAGCAGTACGGAAGCCATGAAAAACAAAATGCTATCTCAGAAAAAGCCTATTTCTCTCTTGCATGGCAAATTACCAACATATGACTGGCAATCTTATTGAGAAACTATGAGAATTCACTTCCAGAATTGCTTCAAACAATTTCCCAAAGGAGGAATTTGTGGAGAAACAAAAGATGAGAGAAACCATGACTGGGGAAACCTGCTGTATCACTGGGAGTTTCTTATTCTTAATTACTAATTACTTAAATAAAGCCTGCTTTCCCAGAAGGACCACAATTATGCATGACCAAATTGGAATCAGAGTATCTCAAAAGCACTTGTAATACAAGAATAAGGCATTCTATGATCAATATACTTAAAGGGTTATGTCTGACGCCTTTTAGGTGATCTCTGGGATGTAAAGAACATTTCAGTGGTCTTTTTACAGGATCCTAAAAACAAAATTGCGAATGATACGAAAACATTTTGCTGTAAAGAAATCTTTTTCGTTCATATCCAAATAATGAGGGTGCTGGAAAAAAATGACTCACCAGAAAAGATCAATAGATGATTTCTGTGTATAAATATTTGAAAGACATCTGGGTCTAGAATACTTCACAGCTTCTGAAGGAAAAAAAGGTCCAATTAAGAGTAATGAGTAATGAAAATTAGTAGTGAGAGAATTGTTTAGGACAAACATCAAAAAAGTCTTTTGATGGGATTGACAAAGTAGGATTTGTCTTCATTAATCATTCCTATGGCACAATAATTTACATATTTATATATAAAGCAAGATCAGGAAATCATAAACAGTGACAGGATTAGTATGGTGAGGGTGCAGTGATGAAAAAAAAATTATGTCTGTATTGTGCCGCAGAATATTTTCAGTAGCACGAGTGCCTAATGCAGGATATGAACAATTCTTTGTTAACCTTGGATTTGGATTTGTGCAGTACTACAGTGCTGTGATCACCTACATGGAAGACAAATGAATTCAAATTAGAACAAGTGCAGAGAGAGGATATTAAGATGAAAAAGGAGTAGGGACTCCATCTCACATGAGAAAATTAGAGGAGCGAGGCTTGTTCTGCTTAACAGAAGTTGAGAGTGAATGTTATTGTTCTCAGTTAATACATTGCAGAATAAATTTTATTTTAGGCAGCCTAAGAAGCAAAAGACTCAAGGACACAAATCACAGTTAAATTTAGCTGGAAGTTCAGGGTAGTTTTAAAATGTTCCCATAATGAATCACAGACAACAATTCAAGTTGGAAGGGCACGTGGAAGGACATCTAGTCCAAGCTCCAGGGTCAGCTCTAAGGTCAGATCAGGTTGCTCAGGACTTTAAGCAGTCAGATTTTAAATTTCTCCAAGAATGGAAATAGCATAACCTCTCTAGGCAACCAGCTCTCATTCTTGACTGTCCCTAGAATGAAAAAGTATTTCCTTCTATCCTACCTCTTGTCTTGTTCCAATGTATGCCTGTCGTCTCTCAATCTCTCCTAACACCCCACCATGAAGTGGATGGTTCTGTCCCCTCGATAACCCCCTCACAGGTGCTGGCTGGCTACTGTTAGGCCTGCCCTGAAGCCATCTCTTCTCCAGTCTGAGGAAAACTTGGACCCTCGGCCTCTCCACACAGGGCGAGTGCCCTGGCCACAAGCCAGCCTGGGGCCTTCTGATGAACTTTCTCCAGTTACTCCATGTCTGTCCTGCTCAGGATGTTGTTGGCCATCTCTGCAGCCAAGGCACACTGCTGGCTTATGCTCAGTTTATGCGTTCTAAGGTCCCTTCCCACAGAGCTGCTCCCAGCCAGGCATGGACCAGCCTGTGGCCTTGTGCTGGTGATTCCTGGCTAGATGACAACACTTGGCACATGTCCTAGATGAACTTCATGAGGTTCCCACTGGTCTGTTTCTCCAGCCTGTCCAGGTCCCTCTGGATGGCAGCCCTGACCCAATTGTGTGTCCTGCAGTCTGACATCATCTGCAAACTTGAGACCAGAACGGTCTGTCACCTCCTCCAGGTCACTGATAAAGTTGTCAAACAGGACAGGGCCCAGCACAGACCCTTGCATTACTCTGCTTGTTATTGGTCTACAGGCAGTGTTAGGTCCCATTAACCACCACCTTCTGGACCTGACTATCCAACCAGCTTTTTTTGCAATCAAATGATCCTACCATTCAGACCTCAATGTTCTGACTATGAAAGAAGACCCTTGTGGCAGATGGAGTGGAAAACCTTGCTGGGATAGAGGGAAATAGCATCCACTGCTCTCCCCTCAACCGCAAATGCAGACGTTTGAACATGGGAGGCAATCAGGTGAGCCAGATAGGATCCACCCTCAGTAAAGTCAGGCCCACTATTACCAACACCTTCCTCTTCCTTCATGTGCCCAGAAATGGGCTTCAGGAGGACTTGCCCCACAGTTTCCCCAGGGATCAAAGTGAAGCCAACCAGCCTATAGGGCCCTAGGTTGTCCTTTGGGCTTTTCTTGAAGATGGGTGTGACATGTGCTGCTCTCTGTGAGTTGCCAGGGACCTCCCTGATTGCTACGAGCTCTTGGATATAATCCCCAACTCAGTTTTTATCCACTGATCATCATTTCTATCCTGCTTGAGCCCTTTCGCTAAGCACTGAAGGCTGTGAGAACTTGGTGGGGAAAACAGAGACAAAGAAGGTGTTAGAGACACTGGCCTTCCCTGTGACTGTGGTACAAAATCACCCACCCCACTAAGCCACAAGGTCACGTTTCCTTGTTTGTCCTTTCACTACTCCTGTAGAAGCTGCAACTCTTCATCTTGCCCTTGATCTCCTTGACAGTTTGAGCTTTATTTTTCCTGCACCCATCCCTGCATGCCTGGGTGATATTTCTAAAGCCATCCTCTGCAGCCTGGTCCCGCTTCCATCTCTGTATGTGGCCATTTTGCAGTGGAACTGTGCCATGAGTTCCCTGCTTAGCCAAGCTGGGATCCTGATAAAGACCTGCTTGTTTTCCTGGGTATCAGGATGGTCCATTCTCGTACCTGGAGGACACAGTCTGTACAGACCTGGCCATTCCCCTTATCTCCTTCACCCTTCAGAACTGCTCTCCTGTGATCCCGGCAGCCCGCTCCTGGACAAGCCGCAGGCTGCCCCACTGGTGCCCCGCGTCTGGGCTCTGCAACACTCCTCCCTCACTGCCCTCAGGATCTTCACCTCCAGTCTCTCATGCTGACCATGGCCAACGCCGCCATGGGTCACCACCTCCGCTGCTGGTACCTTCTTGGCAGAACCAAGTTCTGCCTTCCCCAGACTTCCTTGAGGGTTTTAAGGAAGACTTCGACCCCTGCCTCACCCTGATCCCATGGTGAGAAAAATGGTCCCCTTCCTGCTGCTCCCCTCCCTGGCCTCCCCTTGCATCTGGCTCCCCAGTTCTCACCAGACCCTTGTCTGTCCCAAAAGAGAGCTCCATACATCCCAGCTGCTCCTTTGCTCTGGGGGCTTCCCCCCCAGCACTTCTTCCCTGCCTGTCTTTCCTGAGTGCGCCACACTGAATTACTGGAAGAGCCTCCCAGAAAGGCCAGTGACAACAGAACGTCCAACCTTTTTCGGAGGGAGTTTGGTGACTTTCCAAAAGTCATAAAGATGATATTGCCAGCAGCAGCAGAAGACTGGGGTTAATACCCTTCCCTCTCTATGCTCCTTCCTACGTACACAAAATGTATACATCCCTTCTTCTGGAGAATTTAATGTCCCCTCCAAACAACTACACTTTTGGAATTCATCAGGTTATGTAAAAAGCATGTGGACACCAAAAAGTCACTGTTGGCCCAACCACAGAACCAGATTATGATGTGAGTTGAGGTCTTGCCTGACCTTCTAGACAGGGGAATAACACTGGAAGTTAGACCTCGTGTCAAACCTGTATTTCAGTCACCACGCTGTTTGAATACTAAAACTGCAAGTGGGAGACAGTCGAGGTGTAGCACAAACAGGAGGTTTTGCACCATCACCTCTGGAAAGTAATTTTGTTTTCCATTTTCCTTGCCTTAGTCCACACCAGCAGTGAAACACTGGACTACAGGAGTGTAAGGGGAGCTTTGAAGTTTCCCTGTGATTCTGCTTGAAACAGCCCATGCATTCGTATCAGCTTGAAAGCAAGGAGGAATCAGATGCTGCTCACTAAAGGAGAGCAGTGTTTGCTGCTTAAAGATCACTAACCAAAAACTATAAATGGTGAAACAGTCTTCCAAGGATAAAGCCATTTCCAGTGACTGCTGTACATATAAGGTTTTAAAATGTTTAAAGTTAAAAAAATCCAGGTTTATAACAATTAGATTACTCTTAGAGGCATAGAGTTTAGGGAGTCAAACTCATCAAAGGTCCCTGGACTGGACACACTCCAAAGCCCTTTTGAAAATCAGTAAGAACACCAACAGAAAGCCCATTTTTACTTTAAAAATGTAGGAACAATTATACAAAATAAAACAGCCTCATAAAGAGTTTCTTGACCACAGCAGTCTAATCTGATGGTAGCTCTACAGAATAGGTCCCTGCATTCTTATTTCTTTCCTTTGGGATTATATTTCAAATTCAAGTTACTGTTAGAACAAGTAATGTAATATCTAAAGCAAACCTTTTTATGTATTCTTCTCTTGAAACTACGTATCACCAGTATTAGATTGCTCTGGAGTGTGAATCAAATTTAGCAATTCAAACATTCTTATCATCTGACTCTGCCGAGCCTGGGCACATTCTGATATCAGCCATGGTGATACGGCTGGGCTGGCAGATGGCCAGGGCATCGCTGCTCTTTCTGTGCTGCTGTACCAGACAGGCTGGAACTCCAGTGTGAACTTGAGTCGAAATGTTGGGGTAAGATCAAAGAAAATCAGTAGAATTGGTTAGATATTAAAATTATGTTAAATAGTTACTAGGAGACTTTGTTAAAGGGTAATGTTGTGTGACTAGATCAACTCATAACGTACTGTAACTTGGGAGAACTATAAACATAGAAGTAGTGAGGTAATGAAATAGGTAATGCGCATGTGTGAACTAAGAAAGGTAAAAAGTTTAAAGCCGTTCATTCACCTAAACGACCACCAGACGACCACCTGAAGACCCCCGAGACCACCACCAGAGAAAACTACGCATGCTCAGATGGGAGGAGACCTAATTACCATGAGAAGCGGAGCTCATTATCATACGAAGCGAGGCTGATGTCGTAATCTAATATATATGTAATTTTGGTAGCATAAATTGCGTTCGGGATGTAACGGGATTTGTAGCCAGATTTGGGTGCGTACCCCAGCTACCCAGCGCTGAATAAAAGCACCTGCATATAATCACTCCGTGGTTATGTGGTGGCTACACTAACAGAAGGGACTGTGACCTGTGGATTAGCCCACATGGGACCAGGACATCCCGGATTCTGTGGCCATGGATAAGCCCATGCCAGGGCAGGAACATCTCAAAGTGTCTGTGGCTGTGGCTATGTCTGTGCCACAGCAGGGACCTCTCTGCAGGGATCATGGCCCAAGGGTTAGTCCATGCTGCAGAAGGTAGAACTTGAAGCACCTGTGGCTGTGCACGAGGTCATGGAGCACCTCAAAGTGTGAGGCCATGGACAAGCCCATGACAGAGCAGGTACACCCCTGGAAGGACTGCAGCCATAAGGTAAGGCCATGTCGGAACAGGTACACTCCTGAAGGGACTGTGCCTGTGTGTGCAGCCACGCTGGAGCAGACAGATCTCTGAATGCACTGCAGCCCATGGAAAAGGCCACGCTGAAGCAAGTCCACCTCAAAGCGACTCTGGTGGTCTAAGTCTATGCTGCAGCAGGTACACCTCCGGAGAGATTGTGTCTTATAGACAAGGCTCAACTTGGAGCAGGTATAACCCTAAGAGACTCCGGTCTGTGGATAAGACCAAGCCAGAGCAGGGAGAAGGGGATGAGTTACTGCAATGTTAAGCCCAATGGTCTGGTCCATAGGGGCAGGGGTGGAGATGATAATGGAAATAACTTTAAATTATTGTAACCTGGGATTTCAGTCGCATGTTACAGGAATTACTATGGCAGGAACCACCTAAACCGATGGAGGAGAAGCCTTGCAAGTAGCAGTGCGAGTGCAGCGGTGACCTGACCCGGGCTGCCTTTGGTGCCCAGTTACCCCACACAACACACCACTTCTCCTGTCCTGAGTGACCACCATAACCGACGGACCCCAAAGCCACAGACCAAATGAGCTCAGTGGGCATTTTACAAGGGTGGTCCATAGGCTAAGGGAATGTTATTTGTGTCTTCTGTCAAAGGATGGGAAGGGGGCTGGTGGTTAATGAGATTGTATTGGATAGTGATCAGGACATAAATGGTATGGAATAAGGGGTAGAGAATGTGCTAGTTTGCTGGGATAGAGTTAATTTTCTTCATAGTGGTTGGTACGGGGCTGTGTTTTGGATTTGTGCTGGAAACAGTGTTGATAACACAGGGATGTTTTGGTTACTGCTGAGCAGTGCTGACACAGAGTCAAGGCCTGTTCTGCTCCTCACCCCACCCCACCAGTGAGTAGGCTGGGGATGCACAAGGAGCTGGGAGGGGACACAGCCGGGGCAGCTGACCCCAACTGACCAAAGGGATATTCCATACCATGTGATGTCATGCTCAGCATATACAGCTGGGGGAAGGAGAAGGAATGGGGGGATGCTCAGACTTATGGCAATTTCAAAAAAACCTATTGAGCTACCAGTTCCTACATTCACCTCTTAGCTGTTGTGTAAGAGGAGATAAAGCAGTGTTCAGGGCTGAGGAAGGACAACAGAGGAATCTTTAAAAACTTGTCATACTTGTATTTTATTTTATTAAAATCAGAAATGAGGTTTCAGCTCTTTCTACATTCAGAAATTTGTCAGGTGGAGACTGGCATTTCTCCTTGATTTAAGAAGAAATATTTATAGTGCACTGCAGAGTGCAACCACGGTCTGAATTAAAGGTGATGCATACATTAAAACCAGTCACGTGGCAAAAAATGAAAAGGAAACACTAGGAGATGAACCCCTGAGAAGCATAAACACCTTTCAAAGATCACCCACACGTAATAGGAAAATAACAATCAGTAGCATAATTTTTCCCTGCTGTGGCCAGTCAGCTATCCTGCAGGCATGTAGAAACCCATGATATCCCCCCACTTAATGAGTTCTCACCTAACGGACTGAAAGGATGCATTCATCTGGAGTCTCCACATGTACTAATGCCATCTGAATTCGACCTTGACTTGTCACCATTTGCTCCCTTAGTTCAGAAGACCCTAGCAGAGGGCTTGAGGGGCTGTCCTCTGAAGGTTAAAAGACATATCAGGTGGCTGAAAATCTGTAAAAGCCTCGGAAAATGATATTTTTAGCATGAAGCAGCTGGCTGGAGCCAGCCACAAAACTTGTTTTAACACCAATCTGAGCACACAATGTTGAATCAGGTCTGTGCTGGTGAGTCCATCCGAGTGCCAAAATTCAGGATCAGCCGTGGACAGAGGCCAGAAATGCCACTGAGGTCACCACAAGAGCAAGGATGGTTAAGGGGAATGAAAGGGGCTTGAACAGTGGTAGCTTAGTGACCCAGAGAAATTCCTCTGACTTTCATAGTTCCTTCCTGGCCCAAAACCTCGCCTTGGCTTACTCATGAGCTTAGAAGAGGAACAGCCAAACTTGTGAAGGCAATAATTGTATGGAATAACTCGTCCACAGGTCCCACCAATTCTTGAGGAATTCTGACCACCACTAATTCTTGAGGAAAAACTACTTCTCCTCTCCCTTATTTTAAAAATCTCCTCTCCCTTATAAAAAAGGGAAGGGGATGGGGGTGGGGTGGGGTGGAAATGAAGCCAACACCAAGGAACTTGTTTCTTCTAAGGGATTGTATCAAAGTCACCACATGCTCCTCAGCCAAATTTTGATGGAATTCAAAATATTGAACTGTAGCGTCTAAGTCTTTATAGAGGGGAAGACTGAAGTTAGCAGCAGGAGGCAAATTGAATGCAAGCGATATCTCCCCTTCCCCATGTGCCTGCTGTAAGTTGCTCCTAGCACAGCAGTACCAGCTGCCTGGGAGCTGACCCAGTCAACGGGAAGCTCCATTGCCACTGGGGCTGGCTTTGTCTCTGCTCTCTGCTGCAGGCAGGGGCTTCTGGCAAGTCCTCGTCTGCATGCCTGCAGCGGGTCCCAGCCCCTCCTTGCATTTCTGCTCCGCTTCAGGCGTCACTGCCAGCAGAGCTGTCCCAGTGGAAGGTGTCCCTTCCTTCCCCCAAGCACGGCTCAGCCAGAGAGCTGCGGTCAGGGCTTGGGAAACAGGCAGCTGTCCTCCCTCCAGCCCACCGCCCCCTGGATACCGCACAGTGACCTGAATGAGCAAAGTAACCTGAGTAAGCAAACCAGTTTTACCATGGGTCACAAATATACAAACTCTTTCTGCATAGTTGCAGGGACCTGGTTTTGTTTTCTCTAATGCAACCAGCCAAAATGAATAGTAGCTAGAGTTCAGTGTAGGGACAGAAGTCCTGTGCCATCTGCATTTCTCCTGTCAAGGAGCTGCTCTGAATATAACTCTTTCATCTGTCTTATAAAGCAAGCAGTTAAATCCAGAAAAGGCCCAAATAATTTTAATGTAATGCATTTTGTTCCCTCAGACACAGCTTCCCAAACTGTGCAGTAGGTCCTTGACCCTGATCTAACAAGACAAGGAAATCTATCATCCAGGCACAGACTGGCTACATCTGGGTATTGTTTCTTGTTAGACTTTGCTGGTTTTTGTCCCATAAAGACTCAGTTTGTGTTAGTGAACTTTAGAGAAGAATCTGTAGAAGCTTTCACACTTTGAAACGGAAACTTCCCCGTACATGGGCAGATATGAGCAAGGCATTTCAAGCCAGTGCCTCACATGCAGCACGCACTGGGGTGGAGCGTTTGTTCCCACTAAACACATCTGGGCTATCACTCACTCCCAGCTGTTAAGGTAATTTATCCACATCCCAGTTTGCCGCTAATGACAATTTGGCATTTGTCCATGAAACAAGAGTTTCTAAGAGACCCGTTCAACATTTATCCTCACATCAAGTGTTTACCACCTTCACAGGACATTAATTTGGGTTTTACATATTTAATAAAACACCCATTTACTCCGGTGGAGAAAAGTGTTCTTCATATTGCTTAACAATTAAACACTTCGTAAAACAAGCAAACACTATCTCATGATAAGGAACAACCCCTAATGACCAATCTGCCACTTCCAGCCGTTCATAAGGTTAAATGAGTTTTCCTGTCCTCTTCCCAAACTCTCATAGTTTTGGTGAGAGTTTCTAACCCATCATTTCTAACACACCATGCCTCCCACACCAGCAGGTTTACGCTTTGCATGATAGGACAGCTTTAAACTCACCATGTAGGTCAAACCAGCATTCAGCTCCTGAGCCTTCACCCTGCCAGTGGGTGGGGTAGAGGTCAGACACTCTGTTCTCAAGCATCATCCAGATGGGCTCAATGCTGTCGTTAAGGAGCTGCATGGCAGCAGTTTCCCCAGGTACAGTGGACTCTGTTGATGCCACAACAACATGGAGAGCTGACACACTGTGCCCTGTGAAAACCACGAGAGGCCAGCTGCTGTCCCCTTGTGTGCCCAGAAAACGTGACCACCCATTGCACAGTTCAGCTGAACAGTTCTTCTGCTACGACTCCCTGTTCTGCCTTTCCCTTCTCAACAATACACCTTGTTCATCATGCCCCATGCGTGGAAAAATGCAGGAGCCTCACCAGAAGGAAAAAGGAAATTGGGAATATAAGCCTGGCATCATGTCTCTGCTAAAGCTGAGCACAGTGCCTGTGCCCAACACCATCCTGCAGACCCCCATAACATTTTCTGTCTCTGTTCCAGTGCCTCATTGGCATCCCACGGCTCAAAAATGCTGAAGGGCGCAGAGATGCCAGTCATCAGATGGAGATGCCTCTGGGTTAGCCGTATCACTAGGGTCTTTTGCTGTTCACTGACCATTTCCCTCCTCAAGTTCAGGAGAAATTTTATCCTGTGGAGATAATCCTGGCAGGAGCAAAAGACATTGCTGCACATGGGGTGTTGGTCTCAACCACAGAATTTCTTCCTTTAAAAGACATCCTCCAGCTGTCCAAAACGGAAAACTTGATTGATCTTCCATTCCTTTAGGGAAAGCAAAATCTATACAAAGGAGGAACAAGCTTCTGCCAGTTGACCTGTGGGAGGACACGAATTCTTCCATTGTTTGAGGCCTCTTGGTTGCCAGGACAAGGGCAGCATGAAGAGGATCCCGATGAAGCTAGCAGAGAGCCTTGCTTGTCACCCAACATTGGGCTCAGCTCCCTCCCTACCTTCAGTCAGACCAAGGAGACTCTCCCTGAGGAGCTCCATGCTGCTACACGTAAGACACCTGAGTTTATGGTGATCCCATCCTCCTTCCCTGGCATGAGAGTGCAAGAAATCAATCCTCTGACATTCACAGTAGCTCTTCCCTTAACTGCAGGAAAGCTTCAGCAGCTTCTCCCACCCCCCACCCCTGGTAGTGCTCACAAGGACATATGACATTTTAGCACTACCAGCCAGACTCTTATGTCTAAGCTCGGACACTGTTTACATTGACAGTGCAAAGTTCTTAGAATCAAAAAACCTCTTAACGGATGCAGTTCAAATCAAATTTAAACTGATATTTATTGAGATAAAAATGCTATATCTGAAAGGGAAAAATCTATTCCCAGGCAGATGTGGGAGGTGTGGGAAGTGATATGGGAGCAGGGCATGAGGAGCCCACCTAGATAAGGGGTGACTTGAAGAAGGTGAACCCAAGTGATGGTGGCAGGTGGCTGGTGCTTTGTGCTGCTGCCTTGTCCCAGTCACGGTGACCCGAGGAAATTTCCTTCCTGAGCCTGAAGGTAGCGATTGGCTTTACACCAAGCACAAGAGCAGAAATGGCACAATTGGGTCCTTGGGGCCTCCCAGGGATGATCTATGCATGTGGCTGTCACAGTGGTCTCTTGATGTCATCTGGATCATCTAAATCATAAGCATGAGGAGGATCAAGAGAAGCAGGTTCAAACCAGACAATTCCTGACTCTTCATTGTCCCTGGTATACATAGCAGCCATCACTTTAACAGTGTCTATTTGAGTAGACCATAGTAAATGAATGCTATGCATGTGAGAAATGGCTGTCATCTGAGCCTGCAGTTCTGATTCTAAGAACCTGTTTTGATTTTCTAGCTGCATACATTGTGTTTTTATACATCTTGGTTGTTCGTTTTGGGTTTGGTTTTGTGGGTTTTTTTTTTTTGGTTGGTTGGTTTGTTGGGTTGTTTTGGGTTTTTTTTCGTCTTTCTAGCATTTTATTCTTAAATATTTCCTCTTCTAACTTCTCCACTACTGCTCAAAACCAACTTCCTAACAGCTAGTGCAAGCCTGCTTTCCCTTTTCCTCTCTTCCACTTACTAGAACCTTTCACTTTTTCAGATTCATCCCAGACTTGGTAGCTGCCAGACCCCCACAGCAAGTCTGCCTCTTAAAAGTGTTTGGGATTAAGGAGAGTCCCTGGTCCTAGTACTAAATCTTCAGCCTTACCCATGGTGACCTGGTTTGTCCATAACGAGCCTTTAGGGAATCTACTAATTATCTCAGGTGCCTTAATACTGCTGCAGTAGGTACCCAAGTCCTTCCTGTTTTTTTCAATCAAGTCTAAAATGTTTCTGTTCAGCCATCATGCAAGGGTTGTGAGCTACCTGGGTTGCTGCCAGGGAGGTCTCTTTACACACTGAGAGCTGCCCAAATCACATCACTTACCAACAGCAGCACAGCAAAGCTTATCCATACTTCCCACCACAACCTGCAGCTTGCTATTCCTCTCCCACCCTCAGGTGTAGGGCTGAATGAAGTAAATGCTCTCATGTCTCTTCCAGATTGAGCATGATGAAAGGACACCCAGGAGCTCCAAAATTAGCTGACTTCTCTATGCCATAGGAGACTGGGATTCAATTCCTTCTTTTGCTGAAAAGCCTTGATCACGCTGCAAAGCTTTCCTTTTTTTTTTGCTGTACAGTTTGCAAGGCCATGAAAAGGGTGTGCAAGTAGTGAAGCCATCTGAGTATTCAGCCACAAAAACCCCAACATCATGACCAAACTTCGGAGCAACTATTTATTGGAAAACTATATCTCAGATATTTAAGGAATTGTTTTCTATGGATTCTCCAATTCATTGCTACCTTAACGTTGTGTACACATAGGCATATGCATTGTAACATATATGCACCCATTATAAAAGATTTATCCATAGGAAAGAGATTCAAGCTACCAAATCACATCCCTTGATACACAGGAAAATTGATTTTGAAGTGAGTTCTTCTGAAAACTCTCAGGCTCCAAACCTGATTTATTCTGTGGCCCTAGCCCTCCAGCCTGTAGTACATATTAAAATACAGAGCTACATGAAAAACTCAGACTTCTTCATATCAGCAGAACAGGCTGTTTTTTAGTAGCGTGCAAGGCAGGCCAAATATTGAAGCTTCCAAACTTGTAGGATTCCCCGTTCTTTTATATTTGCATTTTGTATTTCTGTATTGCCACTTTTTTTCCTTTCCCATTTTCTTTGTTTCCTCCTCATGTATGATAAAATTAAACCTTTGGAAGACGGGGTAGTTCATCTTCAGTCCAGTTATAATTTAATTTTTGTTATCTGATGATCTCTTTACTTAGAGTTTGTTTGCAACTGAGAAATGTGTACTAACAACATGGTGAATAATACTCCCGACATTACCTAGAAGAACCACATTACTGATTTGGGATATTTATAGATATTGTTATAAAGATTTCCAGATGTCAACACCACAAATCTGGAAAGCACTTCTAAAAGTAGAGCCTGGGTGAAAAATGCATTGACAGTAGATGATTTAAAATAGATACTTGGGATGCTCAACACACCCAATTTTAGAAAATCTATTTTACAGTAAAGTGAAATATTAGTATTTAAGACCTCTATAGTGCATCTTCTTGAATCCTTCACTACATATAAAGAACTGGGGAGTCTTTAGAGACAATATCTGTCTTTCAGTGTTTCATCTATTTGTAACCACTATCTTCAAAATTAACAGTTTCTTTTTGCCACATGTACAATTTTCAGTTTTCAAGCTTATCCAATACCTTCTGGATATGATGCAGGAAAGCCTGTGAAAACTTTTAAGCCCCTGGTGTACATGATGCTGTCTGGCTTCTTGGCTATTGTCCTTAAACTCAGAAGTTTATCTCCCTTTACATCTGAATCAGCTGAAAGAAAGCAGAGAATTGTTGATTTGTGTAAGGAGTGGGAGTTATCTTTCCATGAAAAAAATACAAAAATGTCTTTTCTGGTTTTCTTTCTTTTTCATTACAATTTGTTTAGGATGTAGTTCCATCTCTATTTGAAAGTCATTTGATACCCATCATCTGATGACTCTTTTTAAATAAAAA
The DNA here is from genome assembly GCF_000690775.1 of Eurypyga helias. Classification (NCBI taxonomy): domain Eukaryota; kingdom Metazoa; phylum Chordata; class Aves; order Eurypygiformes; family Eurypygidae; genus Eurypyga; species Eurypyga helias. The sequence continues at coordinate 43,911 of NW_010273674.1, forward strand.
TACAATTCCATCCTTAACTTTCTAGTAAAGTTGGTATTTTCATATTTACAAAAAACTCAAGCATGTTGACAGTGTGAAACACGAGCTGGCTGAAGAAATCACAGATAAAGCCCAGTCTCTTCACTTCAGGCAGTAAGTGGCCAAGGTACTACAGGACAAATGGGGATGGAAAGGGACACAGACAAACAGGGTCCTAGGTTTTCATTCCAGTTCTGCTGATGACTTTTTACTCACTTTGCTTCTCTGTGCCCAGATCCCCCTAACCCTTTCTGTAGTTAGGTCAGATTTTAGATTCTTAGATCTTTTAATTTTAATACATGGCTTCCTTGCTGTGCACCAATAGCATATCACAAGGAGCTTCTGCTCTCCAGCAAGGCCCTTTCAAGCCTACTTAGATGTAACGTAATGTAATATAACAGCATCCTCACTCTAAATCTCCAGGATAACATTAAACTTGCACTAAGTCTGAATCCCTTTTGTGATGCTGGCTTGAATTCAATTAATTAGGTAAGTAAAGATACAGCGTAGAAAAACATATGCAGATTCAGTAACACAGACTTACCATTTCCAGGAAAATATTGACAGAAACACATGGCAGCATTGAAACCCTGGTTCTACTGTATGCATTAGAACACCAGCATTTTGATCAAGGGGGAAATGTGTAGGGTCAGGGTTGTCTGTATCAACGCTGCCAGGCAGGCAGCCCATCACCCAGCGAGGCCCCAGTGCCCACTGGAGGTTGGCCAGGCAGGGCATGAGAGCTCAGACCTGTGTGACAGTGTATGACCCCCCTCCTACCTCCCTTGGAAACAAAGGCAGAGAAATGGCAATGCAAAACTGTACAAGCCAGGTGCTTGAGCAGAATAGGATGAATTGAGGATGGAGGTTTGTCTGGAATCATGAGTTTCCAGACCGCTAGAGTCAACCTGAAATCTTAACTCATCTTAGTATGGGTTTAGGTTTGAATATATCTCCCTGCTATTTGAACTGGAGCTGGAGCTGTGTACAAAATCCTAAAAAAACCCTCAACCCCC
>NW_010273675.1:0-12179 GCF_000690775.1 Eurypyga helias
GCTGGGTGCGCGCAGCCCGCGCGCACCGGGTCGCTCCGCCACCCCACACCTGCCCGGCACAGAGAGCCGAGAGGGACCTTCTGGTGACAGCACGTCATCCGGCCGCCAAAAAATGCATCAGATGGGCTGGATGGAGGAAAGAGACGCCGGAGACATCACCTGGGGTGCAGAAGCATCCCCTCCCTCTGTCTTCTGGGCATTATTTTGCCTTTTTTTTTTTTTCTTGACTGTCAGTGCTGCCATGGCAGCATGTGATAAAAACAGAGTTATCGGTTTGTTTCATTCGTTGGCTCTCTTCTGCCTGCTGCTTCCTGCCACGCTTTCTTCCCGGCATGTTACCACAGGGTGCAGCACAGAAACCCCCACCCCGCCCTGAGCGTTGAGCAATCCTGCCTCAAAACACTTCTGTGTATGGGATTCATGGTTCTGAGGTTCCCAGGTGGCCCCCCTGCGAAGGACGTACCCCCTTGGAGGCTTCACAAAACAGGGAGAACCTCCGGAGACGGGACGCGAGATGAGGGAGGTGGTTCCGAGCACAGGCGGGACACGGGTGAAATTCTGGAGTGGCAAAAAGAGGAAGGCAAGAGACGGCTGAGAGAGGCAAGACTTATGCAACCCAAGACACATCCTGAGACAGAAGAAAGAAAACAGGGTGTAGTATGGGCAAAAGTGAGTCCTGGACACAGAGCACGGTCTGAAGGTCTGGGACAGGTAATCTGATGCCCCGGTGTGTCTGCAAGGAATGATCGCTGTGTTACAGCGTCCCATCAGCACCGCTCAGGTCGTGCCTTCCTTCCCCACGTCTAACTAAGCAATGGAGTGAGATGAAAAGCTACAGCTAAAAGCCACATCTTTGAGGAAAGATAGGAAAATCATAGGGAATGATGGATGAAAAGCTAGACATGAGCCGGCAGTGTGCGCTGGCAGCCCAGAAAGCCAACCGTATCCTGGGCTGTATCAGGAGAAGTGTGGCCAGCAGGTCGAGGGAGGGGATTCTCCCCCTCTACTCTGCTCTGGTGAGACCCCACCGGGAGTGCTGCGTCCAGCTGTGGAGCCCTCAATATCAGAAGGATATAGACTGGTTGGAGTGAGTCTAGAGGAGACTACGAAGATGCTCAGAGGGCTGGAGCACCTCTGCTATGGGGACAGGCTGAGAGAGTTGGGCTTGGTCAGCCTGGAGAAGAGAAGGCTCCGGGGAGACCTTATTGCAGCCTTCCAGTACCTGAAGGGGCTACAAGGAAGCTGGGGGGCAACTTTTTACAAGGGCCTGTAGTGACAGGACAAGGGGTAATGGGTTTAAACTGAAAGAGGATAGATTTAGCTTGGACGTCAGGAAGAAATTTTTTATGATGAGGGTGGTGAGGCACTGGAACAGGTTGCCCAGAGAAGCTGCGGATGCCCCATCCCTGGAAGTGTTCAAGGCCAGGCTGGATGAGGCTTTGAGCAACCTGGTCTAGTGGAAGGTGTCCCTGCCCATGGCAGGGGGGTTGGAACTAGATGACCTTCCAACCCAAGCTAATCTATGATTCTAACCATCATAACCTTTTGTTTCTCATCAGTCTTGCATACATTCCGCATTAGATCAATGTGGGTGTCCTTGATCCCTCTTCTGTAATTGTTTAGAATACAGTCTCACAGAAACCCATTTGCAGGACAGCTTCCAAAAGGCTAATCTCCAGACAAAAAGGTTATGCAGTTTGACCCATTCAAGAGGTCCACCCCTGCCCACCATCCTCTTAAAAACCAAAGAAAAGAAAAAAATTACTTGCCACAACAGCCTTTTTTTCCCCCTTCCATCGTAATCACCCTGTAAGAACAGCCTGTTTTCCTCTTGCTCTGGTATTCCCCTGTGAGGACTTAAGTACACACTCAAGGTCCCTAATGCTACATCATCCATAATAGGAAGCACTAAACCTAGAAACTCTTTAAAAGGTCGGTCTCGGTCCTGCTGCTGAACAAACAAAGCTAATAGATGTGCCTCATTTGTCCCCTCCTCTGTTTGCTCCATCGGTTGTTTTCTTTTCTTACACATATCCCTGCAGACAGGTAGATTTGTTTAACTACACACAGGTCAATGTCTGAATAGCTCACCTAGAAGCACCAGCCACACAGAAAGAGAAAATGGGGAAAAAGCAGGTGATGATGGTGACATCCTGCTTTTAAAGCATAACAAAACTATCAACATCAGCAGTCTGAGGTCAGAGTAAAACCTTTGCGCCGCAGCTGAGCGGCTGTGGAGATGGTGTGTTCCCCACCGCCCTGTGAGAGACCAAACAAAGCGGGGAAACGTCTTTCACGAAGTCACCATTACCTCTGCCTTCTTGCTGTACCTTCTTTCATTCTCTTTGTCGCTTCACCTATTTGCATGTCTCCACCTTTCTTCCCTTTGCACTTCTTCCCCATAGCAACTCTGCCTCCATGCATCCTACTTCTGCCTCCTCCCACATCCAGGAGCTGCGTGACAGCGCAGGCGGAACTTCAGAAGGGAAAATTGCAAAGACAAATGGTCGTTAGCCGATGGAGACTGGCAGCGAGCTTTCTAGCACTGCAGGCTATGAGCCAAAGCAGGGAGAAAGGAAACAGGATAAGGACAAGTGGGATAAAAGAAACTAAGAGAGCTTTAAGGCAGAGAGCAGAAAGTTATAGGAGGTGATCTTTCACCTGGGATTGTCTGTTCAGCAGACCTGACGGTACACGTTCAGGCTAGTCAGATCCCTCACAACCACATAATCACCAGGGAATAAATCAGTGATTACTTATCATGAGAAAGGCTTGTTGTGACATGGCTTTCATCTGCCATTGAATCCATGTTCATGGAGTTGTTCCTACCTCCAGACACACAAAATCCCATTTTTTTTCAGAGCTAGTTCCTGAAGGAATGATAAAATTTGTCTTTGGGGGGCTAGCTAACTATTCACATTTCTGGTAAGGGTAGAGCTTTACAGGGTATAGCTATCGAATTTACTTTCCTCCCGTGACACTTACATGCGTCATGGAACATCTGAAACATGGACTACAGCAATTAAGTTTAACACAAATGTTAAATAAAAAGAAACCAAAATGCTTGATTGAACTCCTGGAACTTGGTCCCATATCACATCTGGGGATCCCTGTCTAACCCCTATTGTGCCTCCAAGGAAAAATCATCTTCTCCAAGGCATTGCCATCAGGCTTTCATGTCAACACCCAAGTTGCAGGAGGTAGAGACGAGTGGAGGTCACCCTTCCCACAGACACCGTTTCAAATGGGTTTCACTTGGTGATATTTCCTGCACTGCTGCATGTTTTGAGTTTTGTACTTTAGTTTGTATTCCTCGGTGTCACGAGTAAATCTAGATCAGATTTTTCAGAATTGGAGCCCACCCTAGATGGGTACTCAAGTGAGGTGCCCACCCCCAGAGTGTAAACACAGGCATGTTTCCAAGTCTCAGTTGTTATCAAATAATGGCCATCAGCGGTCTGATCCTGAGACAAGGTGAATACCAGTGAATCGAGTAGGAAGTATTGCCGAACCCATGGGATGATATTTCAGGACATATAAGCACTGTTACCTAGCCCCTAACTAGCTTTCAACACAGTAAGTACTGTTCCTTTCCTCAAATGGTGAGCGGCAAGCGATTAAGCATGGGATCACCTGTCTAGGTAGCTCATAACCACTTCATTTTCTCTCCCTCCTTCCAAAAAAGGAAATTTGCTGTACTTTTATCCCAGCCTCTTATCCAACTGCTGTGGCCTACTATGCTACTGGTAAACACTTAAGTATGTTCTCTGTAACCTTCAAGGTTAATTAGACCAAAAGGTTCACGGCCCTTCAGCTTTGGTTACTGGATGCACCGTAAGGTTCATCCATTCTCACCACAAGCCTGTTTAAATTTTGCATACAACACAGAGCCCATTTTTTGCATCCAGGATCTCTGTTGCTATGATCTATTTGTTGTACGAAACACCGGTCACGTTGGCTACGGCATCTAACAGTCAACCTCTGCAAGCAGGATTGACCAAAATAACGGAAGACTGTATACTCTTTAAATCTGTAACAAACTTCTTTAAATATAATAAAACTATTTATCTTCAATATATTAGACAACAATTCTTAAACATCCAGCCAAGGATTACAAGCTATTTCTCTACAAAAAGAAGCAACAAAAAAGGCAGTATGGCATGTGTTACAAGGGTGCCACATAATTAATATACCTAGGTACCTCCAAATGGAAAACCAATGGATACAGCAAAGAAAACATGAGAGGACGTACAGTCATCCCTGCAACATGTAATAGTTAAGCAGATAAGTTAGAGGCCCTAAGTAAAGCCCTAAATCTACTTTTGCTACTCAATATGGTTTTATAAAAGGGAATTGGGATTAAAATCTTAGTGGTCTAGACAAAAAATACCATGTGATATAATGATGAAAGTCTCCAGGAAGTTAGAATTTAATTAACTTACCAACATTTCAGTGTAAGAAAACATCCTACTTAAACAACAGATTTATTTAACAAAGTGGGGGATTTTGTTTCTTCTCTTTTCTTTTTAATTCCAGCTGTGGTTGCCATTTTGGGGAACAAGAAAGTGCCTGTCTCAGATGTTTCCCATGTGTTATCAGGAAGTACCAAAGATGAGGCAACAGCTTTCCAAGAAGTCAAATCTCAAAACCTACCAAAATTTATGGAGGTGTCTGTATGTATTTTAACGTAGGAATTGGGGTGTAGTCTTTAAAAAGAGATAATAGACCTTTTGAGTAGGCAAGCGTAGGAAGCTGTAAGGAAGTTGAGTTACCCATTTCTAAGCAACATGGAAGAGTTAATAAATTTTATATATGCGAAGTCTTTCTTTACATATGAGTAAATAGCGAGTGTTGTTCCTTAATGCTCACTCTTCATCGATATGGGCACTCTCTTCAGCCCTGCTGACAGAGTCCAACTTAAAAATGAAAATAAGTTTTCCTCCAGCTTTGTTGTTCTGCTTTCTCATCTTTACCATCTTCAGCTCTATGGCCATTTCTGCGCTGCAATGTAATGCAGATGAAACCAGATGAAGGGAACCAACGGAATCTCTTCCGTAGGGTAGCCTGGGAAAGACCTGAAGTTACTCACCCTGTTTTATTTCAATGAACTTGCAGACAGACCCAAGCATAGTGGGCCTACAATGAAAGGACAACCGAACAGGGCAAGTGACGGAGAGTCGCCCTTGTTACTAAGCCCTGGGGTCTGTAGCGTGCTGTATCTCCACACTAAAACCATCTATTTTGTAGCCAGCTCTTGCCGAGCTCCAGCCGGAAACAGAGTGAGTGTCCCAGATGTGCTAACCAACTGGTACATGGATCTGCTCTCAGGAGGGCATGTTTCAGACGCCAGTAGCTATCTGCACCTGAGGTAGCTTTTTTGCTGGTGGGAACTGCTGGAAGTTTGCAAGAAATCCCTTTGTACACATGATAGGAGGTAACTGCTCACACAAGGTCTATTTGGGAAGTGTCTGGAGTCCTAGCAAGTGACTGAGGCACCATATTTAAAGCAGGGATAAGATAAACCTAAACCAATGTTAAACCAGTGGTAAAAACACCACGTTATCCACTTCAGAATATTTTCAGATCCTATCTGTTTCTGAAGTTATTTGGGAAACTATCCACTGTCTCTCCTACACCTAGACTTGAAAGGCAAAGTTTTGGGCACAGTTACATATCCTCTAGTTTCTTCTCCACATTATTCAGACAACTGTATTAAAAATACCTGCCTGGGGCCTTCTTCCAGGGGTCTGGTATTGTGCAAGAAGGAAGAGGGATTGCTGGGACCCCCATTCCGCAGAGCTAGGGGTTGCCCACCCTGCCAGAGGCTGCTTATGTTGTCTCCCCATACCAGTGGTCCCACGTGCACCTCCTTCCCCCTTGACTACCCCATCAATTCACTGAATCTCTTTAGTCCCTGGATACTTTGTTTTTCCTTCATGGAAGGAAACGCGTCAGAGGCCCAGTGGAGTGCCTTGGAAGAGCTGAATTGGGAATAAAGCTTTTGGGAGGGGTAATGGCTTCAGTCAAATACTCTTTGATCTGTAGGTTATTATGAAACTAGCTGAAACGCTCAGCTCTGCTAACCCACATACAAGAAGGTAAGCTCTCCCTCTCTTCTTCCCAAATCCTCACTTTGCTTTTTTTCCAGTTTTCAACACAGTCAGCATGGTTTTGTTTGCCTTTGCCAGGAACACGCCCTCAAATTTCACAGCTCACCTTCAGCGCGGGGCTGGCTGCCCCGGCGTAAACAGGAGGTGAACAAAACTGAACTACCAGAGGGGTGGATTTATCAGTCACAGGCAGAAATAGAAAGATAGGAAAGGGTTGGGAGCAGATCGGATTATTTAGCATGAAGCAATATAATCTCTGACATACCTTTTCTCATGCCCTCGCTCTTGCATGCTTACACGAGGACATCCATTTTCTCTCTCGGATTATTTTCTTTCCTAGTCCGTGATTATTTTTTGTTCCTCTAGCTCGGGCTTTTCCCTGTCGGCTCATGTGCTTCTTGAAATGAGGTACTGCGCTGGTTTTAGCTGCTTACTTGCTGGCTGGGATCAAACCACGGCAGGTACCAACACAGACTGCGCTCGCCGCGAGTTGCCGCGTCGACCCTTTTGTGTTACCCGTGACGCTCAGGCTCTGAATCCTTCGGAGGCTTTGCTTTTTTGTAACGAGGTGACGAGGCTGACTCACCATCGGTTTGTGATTCACGGGATGCCCTGATCCTTCCTGAGGAATGTTTCCAATACATTTACTCCCTTATCTTGTGATTGTAAATGGGAATTAAGAATTATATATGCTGATTTCTAATCCTATTTAATTCACCAGCTTGTCAAGATAATTTTGAACTATCAATTTCTCCTGCAAAATGCTTGCAACTCTTCCCAGTTTAGTGTTTCCCACAAGTTTAATAAGTATAATCGTGCATGTAATTAATGAACAGACTGAGGACAGATGCCTGCATAACCTCATTTTGATATGCTTTTACAGTTTGGTAGCGACCAGCTGCTCTGCGTGCGCTGTGGTTACATAAGTCTGCTATAATCGTGGCTTTTCTATCTAGCACAGCAGTACCCCATCGGCGCCTTTTCTGCCAGCTTGAGCGTAAGGTGTAACCTGAGTGGATACAAACCCTCACCAGTGCCAAGATAAGACAGCTATCACTTCTTCTCACATACGTGGCCTGCTCTCACTGAGAGAAAACAGGTCACTACGTGGGGCTGGCACTGACAACCACTCCTCGTAGTAATATGGTGTTTGCAGAATGTCCTCCTTATATCCCCTTAACCATGCCCGACTTTCTGCTAGGACGTCGTCGGATTTTTTTTTTAGTCATACTGCTTTCTGGTTCTAAATTTGTTTTAGCTTTTTATTTTTGGTATGGTTCTTTTTCAGTTTGGGGGGGTTGGTGCCGTTGTTTAACCAAGTTGATTTTTCTGCACTTTACTGTCTCTTGGATTGGGAGATGGTTTGGGCACATGTAACCTCTGATTTGTTTTCAGAATTATTTTTGATTTTTACTTTCTTCCCATGAAATTTTATCTAGCAATGTGGAGAGTTTCAAACAAGTTTTATAGAAAGCCATTGTCTTTCTGTTTCTCTTTTGTCATTTCATGAGCAGTTGTGCAACGTGTTTGCTATTTCTGCTCACTCACTCAGATTTGCTCAGATTGAGATCTAGAAAGCCTTCCCTATAGGATGTCTGACATTTCTATCAACAGATTCTCTCTCCAACTTTCTACCTGCTAGCCAACTTTATCCCACTGTACCCATTTACCACAGAACCATAGAACGGTTTGGGTTGGAAGGGACCTTAAAGACCATCTAGCTCCAAGCCCCCTGCCATGGGCAGGGACACCTTCTACTAGGCCAGGTTGCTCAAAGCCTCATCCAGCCTGGCCTTGAACACTTCCAGGGACGGGGCATCCACAACTTCTCTGGGCAACCTGTTCCAGTGCCTCACCACCCTCTCTGGGAAGAACTTCTTCCTGATATCTAATCTAAACCTCCCCCCTTTCAATTTAAACCCGTTTCCCCTTGTCCTGTCACTACAGGCCCTTGTAAAAAGTCCCCCCCAGCTTCCTTGCAGCCCCTTCAGGTACTGGAAGGGGCTGTAAGGTCTCCCAGGAGCCTTCTCTTCTCCAGGCTGAACAAGCCCAACTCTCTCAGCCTGTCCCCATAGCAGAGGTGCTCCAGCCCTCTGAGCATCTTCGTGGCCTCCTCTGGACTCACTCCAACCAGTCTATATCCTTCTGATGCTGAGGGCTCCAGAGAAGGATGAAGATATGTGTTCATCTGAATAGTGAACCTGGTGGTAATGAAGGACCTTAGTACACTTTTATTTAAAATCCTCCCCTTAAAATTATATCCTCTGAATCTTCCTTATGTCATATGAGCTTCCACACGCTCTGTAGCAGTCATACCACAGTGGGATCTTTCCTCTGCTTTCTCTTCCCCCCATTTTGTTGCGGTTATTTGAGCAGATCTTCTGATGAGTTCTGGATCTCGGAACAAGCACTCATGGTCTCAGTGTGCAAATCACGGTTTCCTGTCATTCTTCAGCCGGGATGTCCTTCTGTATCAACACGTATCTTGTGACCCCCCTACTGCGCTTGCTATGCTAATGAAACCTTCGTGCGTTAAGCAATGCTCGTCCTGCTTATCCGCTCAGGGGTGGACAGTCATGTAGGATGTTCAGCAGTTGGACCCTCTGTTTTTCTTTATTTCAGATAAAAGGCAGCAGAGTGACAAAGGAGCTGTGCCCTATAGCACTCATGTGTCATCCGTGCAGGTGGCAGCTCCCGGGCTGGGTGGGAAGGTTCACTTGGTTAAGGTTCTGCTGACACCTACTGCCAGAGCCGAATGCAGCAAAACAACGCAGGAGAAGGCTTCGGCACTGTCCCACAGCGTCCCTGGCATGCAGGTTTGGGTTTCGACTGCCAGCGTTGTATCTAAAGACATAAAAAACATCCATAGCTGTACGGAAATTAGAGTAATACAGATCAGAAATGGCAAAGTCTCCAGGAGCAATTTGCTGGTGGGTTTTTTTTGTTGCAAGTTTTGTAGTAAAATTAGCAAAGGACAACAGTTAATTGAGGCACTGTATGGATTTTCCCATGACAGAAGCTAATTTAGAAGTAAATACTTCTCAGAGGCAAAAAAGATGTAATTTTTTTTTAAATAGATCTTCACTGTTACTGCAAATGGTTTTACATAAGATTCAAGAAAAAGCTTCTCCTCAAAGCAATTCCCACCCAGCAGCAGGGACCCGTTCCTTTGCTTTTGCAAACCTCCACTCATTTCAATACCGAGAAATGGCATCCAGGACAAGGGAGTGTGGCAGCAGATCCCACTTCCTGGAAGGTGGTTAGGTTTAGTGAACTGCCATGAATTCATGCGCATGAGAGCTGTAGTTTAGACCTTTAAAGGTGTACAAAGGTGAGCTCTCAGAAAAATAGAATGTATTATAACATCTGGCCGCTGGTGGTAAGGGTGTTTTAGAAGATGGGATATTATGCGCAGTTGCTAAAGGACTGGGCAACAAACCAGTTTGAAGGGTTCATCTGGTTTACGTTTGAACTGTAATGACGTCTAGGTTAAAGCCCTCAGGAGACAATCTGAGGAGAGAGTGGCTTTGTTTGCTTTTCTTCTTTTTCAGCCAGCCGACATGCTCCCACCATTTGGTATTTGTGTACCAGGGTCTCTCCTGTGCCTTCAGCTCTGAAAAATGCAGGATCTCAACCTGTCAAACCCTTCCAGATTTAAGCATAACCACAAGCCAGGCATTACTGCTCCGTGCTCTCTCTAAGAAGCGTTCCATTCTCTTTGTCACCCATTTACATCCTGGACTTGGGAATTCTGTACTGGAAATGGCCGTTCATTCTTCTCTAGTAAACTGGGTGTTTGCTGAGGGAATTTCACCAAGGACCAGACAGCAAATTGGGACGCTTAAATACAAGTGAATGTCATATAGATTTCGATAACCCTTAACGGCTGCCGAGATCAGTCATTCCACATACACTGTGAACAGGCAGATCAATACGGCAGCGAGTGTGTTTGTTGCTCATCCTATTTTGGTTTGAGGCATTTATCTTCTAGTGTAATGGGATGGTACCATTCCTTCAATTTGGATTTGACAGAGCACTATAGAAAGCAGATAAATATTCACAGTAATTGCCATTGAGCCTTCCATATAATCAGGTTACACATCTCAGCTAATAACACATTGTTCCTTTTTTAATGGTCTACTGCCCTAAAGATTAATTTTCTATTGACAATTGCCAGACGCTGGCAGTCCTGATGAGTCCATTTTGTTTGCCAGTTGTGCTGGCATCAACTCTCAAAAAGATATTCGGAATAAAAGAGGTGGGGCCTTAATTTTGCAGAGGAGTTTTCATGCAAAATCAATTTAATTTTCTTGCAAGACGGGGCCTCGGAACCAGATTTTGGGCCAAGAAATAACAGGAAAGCATAGGTTAAAAAATCCAACAGTGTACCCACTGAGGAGCTTGTCTTGGATGCTGAGACTGTCCCTGCTTGGGAGTCAGCTGTAGAGCTGTTCTTACCGGGCAAGGCTGTCCCTGAACAAACACCGGGAACATGGAGTTGGCAGCGGCAAAGCCTCTGAGCAGGTTATTTGGAGAGTTACAATCAGTATTAGAACCTCTGCCCAGTATTTCCCTTTTGCACGTTGCTTTCCCAAAGTGCTTGCATAGTGCTAACACACATACTGCATTTTGAGCAGCCCACACTGGGCCTCACGTAGGAATGGCATCAGTGTCAACCAAGCGCATCCATTAGCGGCACGAAACACAGAACCTGTTGCGGTGGCTGCAGTTCAAGCTCCGACCCTGTGAAAGCACTGAAGGAAAACAGTTTTTTGTTTTGGCAATCATTGGAGGGCAGTAGAGAGGGATATGGAAGTTATTCAGTTGGATATCCAGGACGAGAGTTACAAGTCCAAGTCCTTAAAATAAGCCAGATGCTGTTTTCTAACCACCATCAACTAACTACTAATTAAGCCAATGGTTTATGAAAGCTGAGCTGAAGTTGCTCAGTGGTGATTCCTGTCCTTCCAGAACACGGTGCTGGGCTGCACGCTGCCTCTGAGGACACGGACATAAGGAGGCCTGTGACCAACACCTCCTCTGGCACACCATAGCAAGCATGGTGGTTAGTGCTTTGGGCCTTTCATAACACCCACGCAAGCGAAGGGCAGCCAGATGTATGCAGTACAGAAGCGAGTGCGGAATTGGTTTGATGAGAATGATAAATACAGCCTTCCAGTACCTGAAGGGGCTACAAGGAAGCTGGGGGGGACTTTTTACAAGGGTCTGTAGTGACAGGACAAGGGTTAATGGGTTTAAACTGAAAGTGGGGAGGTTTAGATTGGGTATCGGGAACAAGTTCTTCCCGGAGAGGGTGGTGAGGCACAGGAACAGGTTGCCCAGAGAAGCTGTGGATGCCCCATCCCTGGAAGTGTTCAAGGCCAGGCTGGATGAGGCTTTGAGCAACCTGGTCTAGTGGAAGGTGTCCCTGCCCATGGCAGGGGGGTTGGAACTAGATGGTCTTTAAGGTCCCTTCCAACCCAAACCATCCTGTGATTCTATGATACATGGGGCTCGAAGCTGCTCTGTGCAGGGAAGCACATACTGGTGTTGACTATTTGGAGAGAGCTGGCACTACTAATAGCACTTATGATATCATAAGTACTATCCTGATGGGGCCTACCCATGCTTTTTAGACACTAAGGTGTCATGTCTAAATAGAAAAAAGTTGTGTTCATTGTGGGTTGTGACGATATTGACACCTTCCCTCTGGTTGTGTTCTCTCTCTCCTCTTTCTTGAGTGTAAGGCTGAAATGTAAAGTGGTTTTAGGGCCAGGCCAGGCAAAACCACAGGTTTTGCAGGCTAAGCAGGTTCAGCTCTGCCAGGGATTCAATGAAGGTAACTCCAGACTTCAGCTACCCTTTCTCCACAATGCGTGCTGTGGAGAGCATGCTGCTGCCTACAGAGTTGTAGCTGGAGGCTGATAACAACTTCCACTTTTTGGCAAAATAGAGCATCTTCTAGTTCATCACAATGTGCTGGTTTGGGCTGGGGGTAGAATTAATTTTTTTGACAGCAGCTGGTATGGGCTAGGTTTTGTGCTGAAAACAGGTTGGGGGATAGTTTAG
>NW_010273675.1:12236-15062 GCF_000690775.1 Eurypyga helias
CCAGCGAGCAGGCTGGGGGTTCACAAGAAGCTGGCAGGGGACACAGCTGGGACAGCTGACCCAACTGACCAAAGGGATATTCCATACCATATGACCTCATGCGCAGCGTATAAAGGTGGAAGAAGTAGAAATGGGTGGGGGAGTTCAGAGAGATGGCATTTCTCTTCCCAAGTAACCGTTTCGCGTGACAGAGCCCTGCTTTGCTGGAAATGGCTGAATACCTGCCTGCCGATGGGAAGCGGTGAATGAATTCCTTGTTTTGCTTGTGTGTGCAGCTTCTGCTTTACCTGTTAAACCATCTTTATTTTCTCGCTGTTAGTCTTCTGATTGATTCTCTTCCCCATCCTCCGGGGGGAGTGAGCAAGCAGCTGTGTGGGGCTTAGTTACCAGCCAGGGTTAAACCACAAGACATTATGTGCTCTTTGCCACGCTGCACAAGCCTTTCTGTTTAGCTGGAAACGTCTGTCATTGCTATTCCAAAGAAACAAGTCCCTGTGAGAAATCACTGCTTTCACCTGGGAATGACCCATTTCCTGAGGGAAAGAAGAGAGGGAATAGCACTGGGTGAAGCTCAAACTTAGAATTTTAGATCTCGCATCCTGGGCCTGAAACGAATGCCTGGTAATTTGCTGGCAGTGCTCGGGTCTCATCATCAAAACAGCATGGGTTCAGATATATCTTGTTGCTGGCAATTAATCACACTTCCGACCCATTATAAATAGATCTAACTTTGTAATCAGAGCGATCTTCCAGTCTGTGGTAGATCTGAAAGTAATCCTACTTTGCTGGCCGTGATGTTGCTGCTCGCGTTGCCGTGATCTCATTGCCATGCTTCTGCAGGGCAGCTGCTAACAAGGCACTCTGTATTTCCCAAACTTCCCTTTAAGGCTGCTGAAAGGTTTAGTTACTTGCATCACCTGTATTTAGTAATATAACGCTTCCTCATCCTGTTGGCCAGACAGAGTGCCTAAAGCTTGTAAATAAATATGCATTTCATTTGCATAAATTATTAGCTTGCCAGAGAATTCTGACTTTTATCAAAGGTTTTGTAATGAAAGGTCATTGTTGCAGAAATTGCTTGGGCAATCGATCGCCATGGCAAGTCCGCATATACCCGGAACACTTACAGATGTCATTCATTGAAAACATTCATGTTCATTAGGGTCACGTCACCATAAAAGACACATTCCTCTATTGAATATAATTTATCAGTGAAAGTAATGTAGGGAATAAGAAGAATTGCTTTTGACTTTATAGTCATAGTTCAACTGCTTTTATAAAAACATCTGGCTAGAGAAGTAAAAAACCATCAAGATTTCCACTGTCTTTGACACCACAAACTAATTATTTCACCAGGGTGCTACCTATTATTTAATGCAAAGTACTACCAAACAATGACAGCAGTGTTTATTTCCCATATGCGAAGAAATGGATTGCTCCAGAGGCTGGCAACGTTACAGAAAAATTCTCTGACATTCCTTCACGACACGGGCCGGGTTAGCACAGGATTGTCACCGTCCGATGTCCTGAATGGTGCCCATTCTCAATAGCTGCCACAGTTTCCCAGAGGACAGAGGCTTCCTTATTTGCATTTTTAGTGCGTTCCCGCTACTTATGAAGGGAAGACTAAGGGATGAATGGGCACAGACTGCTGATTTATCCCCAAGTACAAGGCACATTGGCAGGATTATGGAGCTGGTGATGCTGCTACCTTACTGTCATACACATAAAAAAGAATTTGTAGCAGGCAAGAACGAAAAACTGTCTTGTAATTTTCACCTTTCCCTCTTCAAACCTGTCCCAGATTTTGAAAGATCAGATAAAAGATTATGCTGTGGAATACACACATTTACAGACACCTATCTATTGCCCATGCTTGACAAATTACTGTAACGGAGAGGGAACGAGCATGCACAGCTTCGCTGCTGTCACTGGAAGGTGGCAGTGCTCAGTCTGTCACAGGGCCAGGCCTGAAGCCATTTTTTTTCCTTAAGCCTGTGATAAAGCACACAAACGGATTTTTTCTGTATGTATTAATCATCTGGATCTTTATAATTTGAAAGATATAAATTATTTGTTATGTCAGCTGCATAAATTATTTTTCATGGCTTACTAAAAATGAAACATGCTCATTGTATTGGAAAGTACCAGCCCGATACGTTCTCTGTGATTTTTATTCTAATTTTAAATCGTTTGGGTGACTATAGAGTAGGTAAGGCCTCGGGATGTAAACACCAGGTGTTTGTTTGGTGGAACCGGGGTGACGGAGGAGGGTGGAAGCCCTGATTTTTGCCCTTTTATGTGTAGGGCTGGGTCACCGGTATTCAGCAATACTCAGTAAGGCGCTACCTTGTCCTCCCGAAGTTCAGCTTTTGTTTTCCTTCACTAAAGGATAAATCTCTATCTGGAGCGGCTGTCAGAGAACTTAAAAAAACCCTGCATGCTGACAGTAATCCTCCTTGAGCTCTCTGCATGAGTATGCTGCCAGCCCACTCTAATTAGACTGGAAGTTGCAAAGATTAGTCCCTTCCATTTTTGTGAAGTATCATTTCAGACGGCCACGGGAGATAACGAAGCGCCAGCTCCATTCCCTCATTATCTCCTTATGTCGCACCAGCAGGAGGGATCACTTGTGCTAACAACTTGCTCCCGTGTCCCCTCGTGTCGTGTTTCAGCGCTATCAGCAGCCGGCAGCTGGGGAACCCCTCCGTTCAGATAACTCATCGCCCGGAGAAGCGGCCTGGCGTAGCTGCTGGGGCGGCGGAAACCCCGCCGCGGGTGTACCGAGCTCCAGCAAGGCTGGGCAGTTGGAAGGGCCAGCGCAGC